>NC_134486.1:396961231-397128731 GCF_040206685.1 Ascaphus truei
TGATGCAGTAAAAATCACACAGTTTGATATCTAATTCGAATGCACTTTTCGCCTGATTTGCTGCAGTACCGGCTGAAACTGACTGAAGAAATAGGGCTTTAAGAAAAAGAGACCAATGCAGGGGAGGGTCAATTTACTTATTTACAGCATAGGCTAATTGATATAATGTGATTGTATTTTACATATTTAAATTGACATATTACCCAGATAGCAGGTGTGTTCACAGATGTCTCCCCACGTGGAGAATAGGGTTATCTATTGAGAAGGTATCAAAATTATAAATTGTTCTTGCTCTCAGAATTGTACAGGATATGAAATCAACATCTGGTCATGCGATACTGTAAGGGCTTGATCCATATTGAGAGATTAGAAAACAGCTGTTTTCACCCAGAAATGCCCTTATCAGAGTTTAAAGCAGAAATCCCCCTATAAACCTATATAATTACATAGCTACAAAGTAGATAAGATTGAAAAAAGACATATGTCCAGCGAGTTCAACCTACTGTATGGTAAATTTAGACCATGTTTGTAATTACAAACACCCCATTCGAGACATGATCCAATGATATTTTATAAGGGGAAAAATGAATTCCTTCCTCACTCCAATAATGGCATGAGATTTCTCCAAGGATTACCATCCCTCACATATAAATGTGATGTAGTTCCCAGCACTCCTAGATAAAAGAGAACTAGAACAGAGAATACTGCAAGTAGATTTTTAGGGGGGGGGGGAAAGCATATTTTAGGGGGGGGGGGGAAGCATAATTTGAACAATATAAACTACCGTACAATGTTCACAAAAAGAAAAAGGAAGATAGGTATATTACTTCCAATGAAATGCAATAGATAATATGTATTCCCCAGATGTCTTGTTAGGGTAAGGAAAACAGATCTGTAATATGTAAAAATCAGAACCCTAAACAATCACATCACAAGAGTTCTAGGAATCCAAGAAAATATTGGAGAACCAGGAGAAGGGAAAAAACCCAAAACAGGGGGGGGGGAGGGAACTAGGGCAAAACAAGAAAAAACAAGGGGTAATGACCCAAAAAATCAATTAACAAGTGGGGCGTAGTTTCCGGGACAAACCCCTTCTTCAAGCCCGTTCCCACATGTTTAAGACTCGTGTGGTACTTCCCTTAAACTAAAAGGTTTGCCCAAAATAGAAACAAGTATGCAAAAAACCTGCAGCAGACTGCTCCTGTGTGTCGATGTGCTTGCTGGTGTAGTGAATTCTCTGCCTGTCTTCATCATCCACATCCTTCCCATGTTTACCTATTTGGTATATCCCTGTATACAGATGTAGTAAGATCTACTGCCGGCATGGGCGTCATGAGGTCCGGCGGGACACCTGTGTGAACACTTTGTTGTCCACAATCGCCTGCGAGTGTGCCGCACCTCGGCTCGGCTCGGCTATGGTCAGCCGCAATAATTATTTGTGCATTTATTTATGTTATTTTAGTTCATTTTATGGCCGGCAGGTGGCTCACTGAAGATCTTTCCTTCCTAAAAGATGCCCAAACTTTTTTGAAGATATTTATTGTATCTGCCATCACAGTCTCCTTGGGTAATGAATTCCACATTGTACCTGCCCTTACTGTAAAGAACCCTTTCCTTTGTTGCTGGTGAAATCGCCTTTCCTCCAACCTTAAGGGATGGCCCTGAGTCCTTTGTACTGCCCGTGGGATGAATAGTTCTTTTGAAAGCTCCTTGTACTGTCCCTGAATTTATTTGTACATAGTCATCATATCCCCTCCTAGACGCCTCTTTTCTAATATAAACAAATCTAATGTAACTAGCCTCTCCTCATAAATCAGATTATCAATCCCCCTTTATTAATTTTGTGGCTCTTCTCTGCACTCTCTAGTTCCATAATGTATTTTCTAAGGAGTGGTGCCCAAAATTGTACTCCATATTCAATGGAGCTGAATTTGTCGTAATTGTATTTGCCTTACTTGATCGCTGAGTGACTGCTTCTTTCTCGTCAAATAACTGAGGGTTTCTTAATTCAGAAAGGAGAGTTAAAAAATGAGCTATCTATGACTTTTCATATATGAAGGCAACAAATATGTATGGGAGAGAGGAACCTGCCTGTGCTCTTATTCAAAGGGGTAAGGAACAATAACCAAAAAGAAAAACAATTAGAGCGGGGAAAAAGTATGTGATTTCTATAGTACAGAAATCTAATATTTCAAAAAGGGACTAAAATAAACGGTTTAGTTGATGTGGCCCGTTCTGCTGAGCATCTGATAGCTTCTAAAATATAATTATTAGTTGGGAAGAATATAGAATCAATGCAATATCTCTGCTTACTGTAGTGTATGGGAGAACTCGAAATATGGCTAATTATTGTTATGACATATTAATTGTGTCCACCTGTAATAATGTCACAAATAACTCTTGTAAACTCAGGAACCAAATCAGTGAGATCTGAGGGCCCTGTAGGGTAAAATGGTAATTTTCATGGAAAGTACAAACTTCACTGAAAAAAGACTAATTGAAATCTATGAGACCACAGATGATAAAAATCAAGTCAGCCTCCATAAAATACACTCACCGGGTCTTTAAACCCAAACAGATATTTTAAACAGGACTCTCACATTTTTCCATGCCAAAATCACAGTAAGATAATGTACAGTAACACCCATGTGGCAGCAGCATAAACTATAACTTATAAAATTATTTTGGTTTATACAATTTTAACTTTGACATACATTATTTCCAAATCCATACCAGTCACTCCTAGCCCCAGAAAGAGAAGGAGAGCAATTTGAACAAATAAACAAGACCAGTTACGAAAACAGTCGTTGATTCCATACAGCTGGATTACTCTGAAAACATATCAACATATTAGTTAATTTAGAACATCTGTCAATTGAGAATTTAGACTGCATATAGCTTTTGTCAGGCAGCATCAACCAATCCATAGATAAAGTATTTTAATTCAGATTGTACAGTAAATCACAATTTTCTGATTATGCAGATTTTGGGATGAGCACATTGCAGCAAATGATATGTGTCCAGGTATGTGACCCAATAACCAATAATTGGTATAAATGGTTCATGTGCAGGTACTGTATGTGTGTCAATAACCAATAATTGGAGTTAACATCTCTGGATGTTTTCTTTCAATATCTTTAATCATGGATGCATTCTGAATATCTGGACTAACATTCTGATTATTTTCTTCAAGCAGGTACTGTATGTTTCCTTGAGCTGAATTCTCCTATCAATTGCAAGAGAACTTAAAATTGAATTAACTATTTGGGTATGTTTCTGTGAGTTGATTAGGCAACCCCCTCCCTTAATTGTTAGTAAAGTGACTGTTTTAGAGTATTTAAGACCATCTAACTTGGCTGCAAGTAACATTGTAAGTGTCACATTTAAAGTGTCTGGCCGAGTTAATTTTGGAGTTGAAATTGGAGGTGATTTGAGGAAGATCTGGACTCTGCACACCAACTTTGCAACTGTGAGAATTTAACTTGCTAAAAGCTGTTATTAGTTGTCGTCTTCGTAGCCTCCAGTACCTGGGAAGTCTCTCGTCCTGCATCTCACTATGCCCTCCCTATTGCTTTTTCTTTTTACTGTTTCCTCACTCCTTTGTGAATGTCTCTGTTCTCTCCAACTTCCCCACTGCCCCATTATTTATACACCTCTCTCCCAACAACTTTTTTACCCCTCAATAAAAAAGACCCACAAGATCCTCTATTCACACCCTTTATCTACTCCTTCCTGCTGCTGGGGATCTTCCCTAGGCCTGAAGCCAGACATACACACCTGATCTCACCCATCCCTCCATGCTATCTCTTCCCCTGTAAATGGTGTTAACCTTCTCATTTAATACTGACTAACCTTAAAACTCGCCCCACAATTCAAGCATCCAAATAGCCTGCACTCATGGCTACTGTCCCACACTCAGCCACTCCTATCACCCATTGTTGCCAAGCACTGCCATGTACAGCACTCATTCCCTCACCTGCTGTCTCTGTAAGTCTCCCATCATACCACTTAGATTGTATGTTCTTCGGGACAGGGATTTCCTTTCCTATTGTCTGATTTTGCTGCACTTTTTGTATTATTATAATTCCCTGTTCTGTATTCTTTGTGAAGCACTGAGTACACCTTTGGAGCTATATAAATAAAGACATACAATACAATTGGTATAAATGGTACATGTGCAGGTACATTTACATGTATATGTGCCAATAACCACTAATTGGTATAAATGGTATATGTTCAGGTATGTGTGCCAATAACCAATAATTGGTATAAATGGTAAATGTACAGGCATGTGTAATTTTTTTTAAATCCATGTTTCATTTAATTTTCTAAACGTATTTGAAATAATGTTTGATCATGTTATTATTTACTGAATTATAAGTTATTAGATAGTATTATTACCATTTAGTCATGCTGATATAATCCATATTACAGCCGGAAAAGGGAACAGCCGTTTTAAATAGGGAAAAAAGCCTCCAAATTCCCAAGCAGATACTGCATGGCTAGAGTGCTATGAGGATGAAGGGAATAATTAGTGCAGAAAGTATGAAAAGGCATGGTGTTGGACGTATACATCAAGAAAACTGTGTGTCGCAGTATTGAATAGATATAATGCTGTAGATATGAACTTCTTCTCCATAGAACAGTAAAAACGAGACTGAGCATTCTCATCTGCTATCAGTTTCTCTGTGCTGAGAGTTTCATTGTTATTGAGATAACAGCATTAATTCTTCTAATGTTGAACTTAGATGAAGTGATGAATATAATTTGCATCTGGAACTGTTCACATCTACCTCAGTAAATGGACATGTCCATTGAAAACTCAAATGAAAGTCTCAGCTAGATCCTGATAAATTTTTTGATGAAAACCACTGAATCATACGGTACTCAATGTGAATGTTTACTACTGGGAATCAGTTTGAGGCGCTGATAACATCTAAATCCACATGTGAATAGCATAGTCCATGCATGATGAAGACCAGAAGGTAACAGTGGCATTGTAATAACTTGGTCTGGCAGTGATTATAGAGTTTATCGGAACAGATCTAATTGGCTGTGGCAATGTTGATTTTTTCCTTTAATCTCCAACGCTGGCTAAGTCCCATTTTTTTTAACCGTCTAATAATAGTGATATTTCACATGTGCTTTGAGAGGTTTTGATAATGTGTGATTTTGATTATCCAAACACAGACTGAATCAATGAGATTAAGACAATTATGTTGACCCAAATTATTGAGGAACCAACTAGGAGAAAGGCAATACTGGATTTGGTCATCTCAAACAATGCAGAAGTAATGAAATATTCAAGTCTGGGAACATTTGGGAAACAGTGAACATAACATGGTCTCATTAGAAAAACATTATCACCATATTATAGGGGTTCAACAAATACACTTTAAACATTAGAAATGTTAATTTTAATAAACTAAGGAATAGTCTGGGATTACGTTTTGCATTGTTAAAAAAGTACAGTATCAGTATTTATTTTGTACAATAAGCTATTGTATGGAACCGTATCAAAGGCTTTTGCAAAATCTAAATAGACCACATCAACTGCATTACCCTGGTCTAAATTCTTATGTACCGCCTCAAAGAAACCAATAAGGTTAGTTTGGCACTACCTATCCGTCATAAATCCATGATGACTGTTAGTAATAACTTTGTTATCCATTAGGTATTCCTGACTATTATCCCATACTAATCCTACAAGTTGTTTCCCATAATCTATGTCAGGCTTACAGGTCTGTAACTCCTTTTTTAAATATAGGCACCCCCTCTGCTTTACACCAGTCTTCTGGTACCGAGCCTGTGGAAATGGAGTTCATATATAGTATCAGCCACGGAGCTACCCATATGCTTCATTAAAGAAGTTTGTTTTAAGATCCTTGAGCAGAATGCAAGAGTTGGAATGGCGTATAGTGTGAAATTAGAGCTGAGATTTAAGGAGGGGCAGAATAATATGTAGCCCTGGTAAGAAATAGGGCTATAGTTCTATCCTCCTCCTGGTGTAATCCCTGCTAAAGGCAGGTTGCCAGGAGTTATCATGGGTTTCCCCCACTTCAAGCACTGTCCTGAGTGGTGGAGGTAGGTCACCTGACCCTGTGTCAAAGCAAGAGGCACGGGGGCGTGCCTGCTGATATAAAGGGGAGTGCACTTCCTATTTAGTGGTTGGTCTGTCTAGTTAGTGAGCTGTTGGAGTGCATTGAGAGTTACAGTTGGAGAAGAAGAGAAGCAGCTTCTGAGTAGAGCTGCTAGAATTATAGTTAGTGATTTGGACCAATACCTATCACCCTGCCTAGGTGGTGAGGGAAGAGTTAGCCCCACCCTGGGTGCCCTTGATCCAGGGTGGTGGCAGGGAAGGGACCATCCTGAAGGAGAGCAATCTGAGTGGATCAGACACCCTGTACCTGACTGCTGCTGGTGTTGCTGCTACTGCTGCTGTGAATAAAGATCTGCTGCTTTTAAAGAAAGACAACCGTGTGAGACTGGAATCTCTCATCCATGTGTGGGAACTCTTTATAAGGATTCCACCACACATTCCTGGGGCTTACTAGAGATGGAGGCGCTGCATCACTGAATGAATACAAAGGCATCCACCCCAGAAACCTGTTCCTGCTATCCCCCATACCATCGCGGGAGACTCAGGCCCTCCTGTTGCCAGCAGGTATGCACCACATACAGTCATGTAGCCAGATCCCAGTACAGAGTAGAGGGCCCGATCTGCGATTGCCCCGGGATAGATGGGTTACAAATATATATCCTTAAAAGTCATGATGATAATTTTGTGTGTTAGAGAGGATTTGATAGGAAGCCTGGAGAGGGATTTCAGCAATAGAGATGATGAGACAGATTTAAGAAAGAGTAAAGTGATTCTAGCAGAAGCATTTAGGATAGATTGTAGGGGAGACAAGAGGCAGGAAGGCTGGACAGGAGAAAGTTATAATAGTCAAGACAGGAGAGAATGAAGGCCTGCGTTAGTGTTTTAACAGTAGAGCAACAGAGGAAAGGGCGTATCTTTACAATGTTGCAGAGGAAAAAGACAGGTTTTAGCTACATTGTGAATGTGAGAGGAGAATGTGAGGGAGGATTTAAATTTGACACCTAGGCAGCGTGCTTGTGATACTGGGTATATGATAGTGCTGCCAACAGTAATGTAGAATGGCGCAGTAGGGCCAGGCTTGGGAGGAAGTACTAAGAGTTCTGTCTTTGACATGTTAAGTTTGAGTCAACGGAGGGTAATCCAGGATGATATAACGTAGAGACATTCAGAGACATTGGTCTGTACAGCCCAAGAGATGTGATAATGTCATCTAGACAGAGTGTGTAAATAGAAGAGGTCCCAGGACAGACACATGGGGTACACCCACAAAGAGATCGACAGAAGAGGAGGAGGCATTAGCAAGAGAGGCAAAGAAAGCACAATGAGCAAGGTAAGAGGAGATCCAGGATAGAGGTTTGTTACGTATACCAAGAGTATGGAGAATGTGAAGGAGAAGAGGGTGGTTCACGGTGTCAAAGGTTGCAGAGAGGTCAAGCAATATGAGCAGAGTGTAATGACCTTTGACCTTTAGCAGCAAGGAGGTCATTAGCTATTTTATTGAGGGCTGCTTCGGCAGAGAGGGCAGTGCAGAGACTGTGATGGCAGATACAAAAACTATCTTAAAAAATAAGGATGGACATCATTTAAGAAAGGAAAGGTACACCGGGGGATATACCAAATACTGTAAGTAAACACGGGAAGGATGTTGATCCGGGGAGAAATCTGAATGCCATTTTTTGGAATCGGGAAGGAATTTTACCACAATACCACAATTTACTTCATTACCCAATGATGTATCAAAAAGGGAAAAATAAATTCCTTCCCGATTCCAAAAAATGGCATTCAGATTTCTCCCCGGATCAACATCCTTCCCGTGTTTACTTACAGTATTTGGTATATCCCCCGGTGTACCTTTATTTTTCCCTTTTTGATACATCATTGGGTAATGAAGTAAATTGTGGTATTGTGGTAAATTTGTGTATCAAATTACATTTCCAGTTACAGATAGGGCACATTTCCTATCATTTGTATTTATAATTGTCTACAAGCATAGGAGTCTAGATAGAGATCATGTTCACATAGAATCAGTAGAGGTATGGAACTGCCCTGAGTGACAACATGGTCCCATACTGTGTGTCACTGCAAAATACAACAAAGGTTTTCTACATAGAAGCACCATTGATGTAAAAAAGTAGTGAAGAGACTTACAGTATCAATGGGCCTTTCTCAGAAAAGCTTTTGATGAGGATTGTATACTCCAATGTATATTGACCTAAAATACTCAAAGCTTCTACACATTTTAGAATTGATTCATGTGAAGGTGTCAGATGGCTAATTTTTGAGTTCATATTCTAATACTGTACTCTCATGCACTTGAGCAAAGCACCATTACATAATTACATTATATAGTGCAGTATATATATAGTAATTGCAGTCATATGCTATGAATGCTCCTCTAACGTGGTAATATAGTATTTGAAATGGCTGTCTATACACATGCTCGACTCTTTGAGTTATGAAATAAATAACGCAGACACAACAAGCAATTATGATTATTATAGTACTAGAAGCTAGATTCATACAGAAGATACAGTAGGAAGGAAGTTGGTTACAGTTTACCAATCTGATATCCCTTTATTTTGTAACTGTCTTGATCACTGCCAAGTCAGAAACAAGTTAGAAAAAAGGAAAAATAACTCCACAGACTGAGGCAGAGAATGGGATATTCTGCATCAGCCATCCCAACCACAAACAATACAAACAGGGGCAATCACCAACAGCAGGACTGCACTATTTATTTATGTATAAAATGTTTTACCAGGAAGTAATACATTGAGATTTACCTCTCGTTTTCAAGTATGTCCTGGGCTTAGAGTTAAGAAAAAATACATGGTTACAAATACAAGTTACATAAATGAACAGGGTATACATTATATACAAGACATTGCATGCACAGTTAAAGAAAATATATATTATAGGCTTATGTAACAGTTATAGACCAGATTAAAATGTGAGACAGCCTTAGTTTTGAAAGAACTTAAACTGGTGGTGGATGTGAGAGTCTCCAGTAGGTTGTTCCAGTTTTGGGGTGCACGGTAAGAGAAGCAAGAGCAGCCGGATACTTTGTTGAGCCTTGGGACCATGAACAGTATTTTGGAGTCTGATCTCAGTGCGGCATGTGGTAGGGGTGAGGAGCTTGTTCAGATAGCTGGGTAGCTTGCCCAGAAAGTATTTGAAGGCAAGACAGGAAAGGTGAACTTTGCACCTAGACTCAAGTGATTACCAATCTAGTTCTTTGAGCATTTCGCAGTGATGTGTGTTGCAGTTGCATTGGAGAACAAAACGGTATATTGAATTGTAGAGGGTGTCAAGTTTGCTAAGGTGGGTTTGGGGTGCCGAGCCATATACTATGTCCCCACAGTCGATAATTGGCATTAAAATCTGGTGTGTAATACACTTTCTGACCAGCAGACTTAGGGAGGATTTGTTCCTGTAAAGTACACATAGTTTGGCATAGGTTTTGGATGTCAGGGTATCAATGTGCTTCCCGAATGTTAAATGGGAGTCAAACCATATGCCCAGGTATTTAAAATTAGTAACAGGAGTTAGGGTGGTTTTAGTGTTGGTTCTGATCTGGAGCTTTAAAAATGTAGTCTTGGTCCCAAATACCATTGTTACAGTCTTGTCAGTGTTTTAAAACAGTTTGTTTAGGGAAATTCAGTTTTCGAGTCTCAAAGTCAGACTGAAGTAGGTGTTCAAGGTCGGAGAGGCTATGGCTGTGTGCATACACTGGCGACACACTTTATTCGAGCTTGGCTAGTCCCACGAATTCGGGTATACCCGGGTGTATTGAGGTTTGTGACTGTTTTCTGCCCGAGTACATTGAGTTATTTTCCAAGCAGGGATTGAAGCATTTTATTCCCGCTGGCTGCAAAACTGCACAGTATATATATATAAACTGCATTACAATTCATGAATTTATGCCATCTGGTAGACACGCGAAGCATTGCAGCCTATTACATCCTAATCATTATCATTTAACAGATCAGCCGCCCATCAGCCAGGCATGAACCCAGGCTGGGAAGGCAAATGCAACGGGGCTTGTCAGAGGTGAGGAGCGGCGCATTCCAGGTATCTGCCAGGTACATACCGGGTATTTGCTCGAATAAAGTGTGTCGGTGCAGTATAGGATTGTGTCATCTGCATATATGTGTATTGAGGCTTCCTTACAAGCTGTGGGAAGATCATTGATGAACACTGAGAAGATTAGGGGACCCAGAACAGAGCCTTGCGGGACACCACAAGTGATATCCAGGGGGTTGGAGTTAGAACCTGAGATTGACGCAAGTTGGGATCTACCTGATAGGTAGGACTGAAACCAGTTTAAAGCATGCTTCCCTATTCCAGAGCTCTCGAGTTTGTTAAGCAGGATAACATGATCAACTGTATCAAAAGCCTTTGCAAAATTTAGGAATATTGCACCAGTGAGTTGTCCCTGTTCCATTCCACACTGGATTTCATTGCAAACTTTTAGCAGGGTAGTTACGGTGGAGTGTTTGGGACGAAACCCAGTTTGGAATTGGCTAGGGAAATTTGTCTTGGTATAGTAATCGCTTAATTGGGAGTGAACACATTTTTCCATTACTTTAGATAGTATTGGGAGAAGAGAGATTGGCCTGTAGTTTGAGACAGTTTTTTTTGTCCCCACTTTTGAAGATTGGGACAACTTTTGCAGTTTTCCATGTCTTGGGGATATGGCCTGCAGACAGGATAGAGTTGACTATGGAAGCAATTGGTTTGGCAATGGCTGGGGCACCAAGTCTTATGAAGCTAGTTTGTAGTAAGTCAGGTCCACATTGGCTGCTTAGTTTTAATTTGAGGAGCACTTGTGTAATCTCCTCTTTGAATACTGGGCCAAATTGAAAATTGTGGGCAGTGTTGGGAGGGGGTGAAGCTGAAGGGGTACTCCCAGAATGAGATTCAGGTTTGTGGTTTGGGTTGCGTTTCGCTAATAAGTTAGTAACACATCCCACAAAGTAATCATTGAATGCATTTGCAATGTCGGTGGGGTTTGTCAGAGTAATTCACTATTCACATCTCAGACTACACTCCAAATCAAAACAAAAAAACCCCCAAAAAGCTCTCATTGAGAACCCCTGAGCCCCCACAATATATATATATATATATAAAATATATATATATATATATATAAAATATATATATATATATATATATATATATATATATATATATATATATATATATATATATATATATATATATGTGTGTGTGTGCCATAAAGGACTTCTACTGAGCATGGCGGATACATTAAACAGAAAACACAAAATGCCCAATGCCACTTCCAATATAACAAAAATACACCGTACAATACTTATATATTCTCTTGAAAAGTGGGCATTTAGTTTAACCCTTTGGCCACAGCGTCGTAAGCCTGTGATCCGCATCAAGGCAGACCCTGGTCACAGGTCCCTAACACTACCAGATAAAATACTAATACACGTATACTAGAATTACAATTCTCATTTACCTCTATTAGGAGGGAGAAGGAGCAACATTGGATCCTATCCAGAAAAATGAAAGATACCTGCTAACCATGGCAGTAGGGAGGGGTGAGCTTAATACCTGGGAGGGGCCACTAACCCCCAACAGTTGAGACCAACTGACAATAAGTTAAACAAAACAAAAATTAAACCCCAGGGTCTGCCTTGATGCGGCTCACAGGCTTACTTTCCTTACTTAGAGTGGCTGGTGGAATGGCAGCGGGGACTTCGAAGTGTAGAGGATGGGTATTGGGCGTGGGGAGTGGGTTAACACAGGACAGAGTTTGAAGGGGATGGGAGGAGACTGTGTACTTGCCATTAGTACCAGGCTCACAGGCTGTGGCAATAACAGCAGATCTGAGTCAGTCAGACCGACTTAGGCTATCAAGCATAGCATATAAGAAGTTAAACAATATGTCTTATACCAGCATTAGAGGTTTTATGAAACGTTTGGTAAGTAGACGTGCTGTGGCAAGAAGAGCTAGATGTACTTTTGGTCATGGTTATTGTGGTGTTGGTGGATCTGGATGTGATGATAATAAAATTAAATCAGTGAAACTAGGTGTTGCTGCGAGTTCGCCTAGGGATCATTCTAGTGCCCACAGTCACGGCAAGTATCAGCTGAAGGACCATCACACTATGTGGGCTATGCACTTAGCTCCGTTAAGTCACTTTTAGAGTGCAAAGTGCTCTTAGAACGTGCTTTTGCGCTGAACCCGATGCATTAAGCAACGCAGACAGGCACTTTGCGATCTAAAAATAACTTTTTTCAGGAATTTTTTCGAAGTCCAACATTGCTCGTTCGTAACCCTGTTTGCGTTAAATTCTGCCCTTAAGCGGGATGCACTAAGCAACGCAACCTTCGCATACGTCAAAGTTGCTTTGATCAGAACACGTCAGGTCAGAGTAGACGCAAAGAAATCTGGACTTAGAAAAAAATATTGCTTTTCATCTTTGCATGCGCAACACCCATACAACAGGCCGACGGGTGTCCCCGGCTGACCCGCGGGGGTCCCCGAGGGAGCCAGGGTGTCCCGAGCTGGCTCACAAAGCGGGGGTCCCCGTGGGCCGTCCCGGGGTACCCGCAGGCCTGCAATACCAATGTTGCACATCCAAAAATAATAAACAATATCTATAACTAAATACACCCCCTAACACATACTATACAATAATGGGCAAAATTACTATTATCCACATATGGATAATAATGCATTTGCCCATTTAAAATACATATAACTTTCAATAAATACAGTAAAAAATATTCCACTTACCTTTTACAGGCACCCACGATGAAAGTCGTCTTCATCCTCATCTTCATCCTGCTCATGCCCCCTCCGATGCTGCAAGACATACACAAGAATAAAAACATCCAATGTAATGTCCCCTAACCCCTTAATCACCATAGCGGTTATTAACCGCTACAGGCATTAAAGGGTTAACCCACCCAAACCCACCACTCGGCAGGCCTACATACCCTCCCCCACTAACCCCCCACCCCGTGAGGCCTAACCACCCTCACCCACTACCCACAAGGGAGGCCTACCCACATACCCTTGGGGCCAATACCCCCTCCCCCAGTACCCACAATAAAAACAATACACAGCCCCACAATAAGCATCATTCTATTTATTAAATACATTACCCACTCCCTGTGCCCCCCATAAATACATGATTTATTCTTTTACATACAGGGTTCATACCCCAGCTCCATGCGAGTCCCCGGTGGGCCCGGCGGGTCACCTGACAGACCTACAGGGTACCAGCAACTTGTTTCATACAGGTTCTGGAGGCCTGTTGGTGGGTCCCGCCAGGCGCCTTGGCCCACCAGGTGGTCTCCTTGGGTCACCGTGGGCCACAATTGGGTCCCCACGGTAGGCCCGTGGATGTCTGGGAGCCCCGGGTCAGACCCACAGGTGTCTGAAGGGCCTCAGGTGGTTACCACTGGGGTCTGGGGATCCATGAGTGCTCACTATGGGTCCGCGGTGCCCCCACGGATGTGGGGCCACCGGTTCTTCCCCGCACACTACGGGTCCGCGGTGACCCCATGGATGTGAGGCCACCGGTTCTTCCCCACAGACTACGGGTCCGCGGTGCCCCCACAGATGTGGGGCCACCGGTTCTTCCCCGCAGGTGTCACCCGTGGACCACGCAGCCTGATACCCATGAGATACCCGAGGATACCTCAGGTGGTCTCCAGAGTTCTCACGCAGAACCAAGGAAGCAACCCTGAATGTAAAATAAATAAACCGGGCCTATACATTCAATACATTCATCCCCCCCCCCAAACACATACAGTACAATAATGTGCCAAATAACTATTATCCAGATATGGATAATATATTATTTGCCCATTAATAAACACATAAAACATGCATAAATCAAAACATGAATTTTTTATCTTAAAATCACTACATTGCATGTTAAAATAAATCCAGCAGCCATTGTAAATATAACCAAAGAAACCAGCAGCTACACAAATGTATATGAAATGTCACACAATTGCATTGAGTGTGTACATGATGCAATTAATCTGTGCATCATGTAACACTATGCAAAATATATGTAACAATAAAATACAATATAAACAATGTCCCCTAACCAGCAATGCCATCATGAAAATCAAATATAAACTAAGCAACATCAATACAATTAGCATCAATCAATTAATCAATTTCCTCAAACAATTACAATACAATACAAATCAATTATACAATTCCCTATTCAATTCCTAAAGCCAAACCATTGCCAAAACAATTCTAATTTAAAGTAACCACCATCATTCTAATCTAAGTACCATAAAGAAGCCATTACAATTAACCTGTAATTAAATACAAATTAATTTATTCACAACAATGACAAAATAAAGCTAATAAATACATTAGTCATACATGGAAAGAACATAAACATTAGCAAAACAATCAATTATTATCCCTGTATGTCTATCCATATAGATAGATATACATAAAATACAGGGGCAATAATACAGCATAAAAAACAATGCATTTCCATACAAAAATCACATAGAATACACCCATTCAGTGTCCCTGAATGTACTGTATGTATATACATAGGTACATAGCTACATTCACGGGCATTAAATGGGACTGAAAAAATAAAAGACATGAATGAAAAATCAAAAAAACCTGTAAAAGTAAAAATAATAAACTTTTCTTTTATTTACTCACCATTAGATGCCCACTCACCGAAATCCAGGCGACCCGGAAGCACAGGAACCAATCCACAGGTAAACCATAAAATAAAAAACCATTACAATCCATGACGGTGTCTTGTTCTTCTATTTGTAATCCTTCTCGTCTGTCTTGGGGTCTTCTTTTCTTCTTTGGGGTCTTTTGGGGTCTTCTCCGTCTTCTTCCATCTTCTTAGCCACGCCCTTTTTCTCTTCTTAGGAGGGGAGATGTTCCCTCCTCGGCTACTAGCTTCAAAATGAGGCGACATAGGCTTTTATAGGCCTATGACGTCACATTTTGCTCAAATGTTTCCCACGGTCCTGATTGGGCCGTGAAAAACCTGTGATTTGGCCGAACAAAAAAAAAATGATGACGTCATTTAAAGGCAATGAAAGCACAGCCAATCAGAATGGCTGTGCTTCAATTGCCTTTAAGATGACGTCATGAAAAGAAACATGGCCGGTCTCTCGCTTGGTACGGTAGCCAATCAGAGCATGGGAAATACATCCCAACTCTGATTGGCTCTAGTACCATGTGACAGGCTTTCAATGATGTCACATCCGTTCTCCCCCAAGTCTCTGTCACATGGTCTACTAGGTATCCTCGGGTATCTCATGGGTACCAGGCTGCGTGGTCCACGGGTGACACCTGCGGGGATGAACCGGTGGCCTCACATCCGTGGGGGCACCGCGGACCCCTAGTGTGCGGGGAAGAACCGGTGGCCCCACATCGGTGGAGGCACCATGGACCCGTAGTGAGCATCTGTGGGTCCCCAGACTGGGAACCACCCGAGGCCCCTCAGACACCTGTGGGTCTGACCCGGGGCTCCAAGACATCCGAGGGCCTACCGTGGGGACCCAATTGTGGCCCATGGTGACCCAAGGAGACCACCTGGTGGGCCAAGGCGCCTGGCGGGACCCACCAACAGGCCTCCCGAACCTGTATGAAACAAGTTGCTGGTACCCTGTAGGTCTGTCAGGTGACCCGCCGGGCCCACCGGGGACTCGCGTGGGGCTGGGGTATGAACCCTGTATGTAAAAGGATAAATCATGTAATTATGGGGGGGCACAGGGGGTGGGTAATGTATTTAATAAATAGAATGTTTTTTATTGTGGGGCTGTGTGTTGGTTTTATTGTGGGTACTGGGGGTGGGGGAAGGGGGTATTGGCCCCAAGGGTATGTGGGTAGGCCCCCCGTCTGGGTAATGGGTGAGGGTGGTTAGGCCTCATGGGGTGGGGGGTTAGTGGGGGAGGGTATATAGGCCTCCCGAGTGGTGGGTGAAGCTGGGTTAACCCCTTAATGCCCGTAGCGGTTAATAACCGCTATGGTGATTAAGGGGTTAGGGGACATTACATTGGCTATTGTGATTGTTGTGCATGTTTTGCAGCACCGGAGGGGCATGGGCAGGATGAAGATGAGGATGAAGACGGCCTTCATCGGGGGTGCCTGTAAAAGGTAAGTGTCATATATATTGCCTGTATTTATTGTAATTTTTATGTATTTAAAATGGGCAAATGCATTATTATCCATATGTGGATAATAGTAATTTTGCCCATTACAGTACTGTATGTGTTAGGGGGCAGGGGGGATGTGTGTTGTTTATTGGGGGCAATTGTCCCCAATAAACATGCTAATGTACCTTAACCCCTTCATTGCCTTAGCGGCTATCCGCTAAGGTAATGAAGCTGCATTAATGTAAATTTTAATAATAGTGTGCGGGAGCAGGGGGTCCCCTGAGCTGAACCGCATTGATTTCTGCCTCAGAGACCCCCTGCTTCCCGAGTTACAGGCCCCGGTATGGGGCATCGGGTGCCAGTGTTGCCGCCATCTTTATAGCGTCCACGACGTGGTAGCTTTAAAGTGCAGGGGATACCGGCACCCCCCCATAAAGGGGCCGATATCTCCTGAAGTAGGGGGTCCTCGGACCTGAAACCAATGCAGTTCAGCTCCAGAGACCCCCTGCTCATGTACACTATTATTAAAATGTATTTATGTAGTGTACGATCGCCTGTAACAGCCTTGCATGGAGATACAGAATCTCCATGCAAATGTTAAAAGCGGCTTTTTTTTTTCTATCAGCTAGCGTACGTAAAGGTTAAGAACGCTAGCAGGGGGGGAAAAAAGCAACACGTACGCTGTGGCTGTTTTGAGCTATTTTGAGCAGGTACGTTAAAAAATGGCCTCAAGGCCTTAGTGAATCGCGTCCCCGGCTTCACTTTTTAACGAACCTGCTTTTTTGCCAAATCAGAACGCAAAGCCATTGAGCTTAGTGCATAGCCCCCTGAATCCCATTCCCTCCTGTACTGAAACAATGAAAGCTCACATTAGGCCCCTCCTCAGTATATGAAGTGCCCGTTCCAGGGTATGAACAAACATCTAGATATAACATACATATAACACACATAAAATAAAATAAGGTGCCTAGTATTAAACTGTTTGATTATCCACTCTCAATAAATCTTGTGTTTCATTTTATCATGACAGTTAGGCGAGGGTAGGCACTAGGCAGGCATGGGTAAGATAGGCAGGCCAGCACTAGTGGAAGACAATCTGAACGTACTGTAAACTACTGTACTACTACTGTTAGCATGGAATGTACTGTATGGAATAAGTAACTACTAGTAATTGTTAACTACCTCTGTGCTTGTTGAACACAATCAAATACAACTCAACATGTTACATTATTATATATATATCATTACTTTTAACCCCTGAGGAAGAAAGCAAGACTTTCGAAACGCGTAGGGTGGTTCTGTGAGGTCCCCACTACTCGGGTGTGAGTGCTGTACCCTTCCGAAGCTGGGAGCTGTGAGCTGTGAGCTGTGGGAAAGCACATGCTGGCGTAGGAATATCCAACATTTCAGCATTGCTGTGTTTGGTGCACGTGGTGCGGGCAGACCAGGAAGTATCTGTGTGTGGTCCTGGAGCTTCTGCAGTGCTGGGAGAGGACTGAGGCAGACGCAGCTAGCTGTAAAAACCTGTCCCTGCCCATAAGAGACTCCTCGTCTGAGCCCAGGTGTTAACAACAGCAGCAGCAGCAGCAGCAGCAGCAGCAGCAGCTATCCATAAGAGGGGATACTCTTTGAATTATCCATTGCCTGATTCCATCCTGTTTTCGGTAAGCAGGTACCCCCACCCGAGTTGGAGAATCTTGCCTGAACCTAATATATGTTTTTATGTACTATTTTATGTGTAATAAGTGTATTTTATGATATTAATGATATACCATATTAAATGCCATTGTGAGTAGTTACCTGTTGTTCTCAGCGTTTGTTAAGTGTTGTTTGTTTATGCATGTGTATGTTTTACAGTATTATGCTATGATTTGATTTCTTTGTATATTTACATGTTTACCCTTACCACGTGGAGCATCCAATCGGACGGGCGATTTCCGTGGCTCTGGTTGTATATTTTATAATATATATTTTATAATATCTATTAGAATTGCTTTGATCATTACAGTGTTGAGCGCCACTGATATAACTTCTTTTCCACTTCTATAGCCTGACTAGGGGTCAGGGTTATATCACCGGCTGCCAGCTCACTGTGGGATATAGCGCTACCTATTTGTTTTTTCTACATTATATTACTTTGAATAAAAGGCAATTAACCCAGCCTTGAACTAGAGGAATAACTCTCAGTGCATGTGGATACTGCTACATTATTGACACATTCCCCTCTCCACACAGTCAGTAGTTGGTTGCCCTGGCAATCTCCCAATCCTCCTAGCTGAGGTTGGGTAACTCCAACTCCCCTGTCTTTGCTCATAGTTAGTTTGGTCCTGAGACTGTTCCTGTCTTACAGGAATACCATACTTCCTTTCTCTATTTGCAGCCTGAGTGAATACACCTCTCTTCCCTCCACTCCCTTACAAGGCAATCCGTTTTGACCTTCCCCCTAAGCACCTTCACCTAGAGAAGCACTCTCACCACAAAATACCATCTACAAGTACCTTTGATTTCTGTGACTTCCGCAATAATGTTAAGAAAATATAAAAGGACTTGGTGTGCTTTCAAAAGGGGACGAGTTCAGCTATCTGGCCTCATTCATATCCTGCATGTGACCCTGTGGTTCCACAATATTAATCAAATTCAACCTACAGTATGTTAAATTTAGAAAAAAGATACATTATCCTATATGTACTTACTGTATAGTATAATGATCTAGAGGAAGGCAAGACCCCTCCCCCCCATATCTCATAATTCATTAAATGTCACCTGTCTATTTGTAGCTTTTCTGTTTTGTATGTTTTCTTGTTGTCAGTATTTGCTAATGTAACCCTGAGGTAATTTCTGACTTTCTGGCCCCCCTCCGCGAGTGCCGTGTGGTAGCGGGTGCCGCCGGAGGCTGCGACGGACCCGCCGGCACTTCGCGAGGGTGGGGGCCAGTGCAGGGAGCAGCGCGAGGTGTTGCGGCGCAGGCCGGCTGCCAGGGACGCGATCGGGCCGTTGCTAGGGCCGCGATCGCGTTGCCACCGGCCCAGCTTGTACAGGAGAGGGCGCCGCCATTGCGTGTAGGTTCGCGCATGCGCAGTAGTCAGCCAGCGCGAGATAGGACCCCAGGGCTAGGGAGAGATCGCGCAAGAGTAGGGAAGTGTAGAGGGAGGTTGAGGCGGCCATTAGGCGTTCGCGCATGCACGGGAGAAGCGCGCACGCGGCCCCAGTGTTTAGACAGCCCCCTGGGAACTACAATTCCCAGGAGGCATAGGGAGACAGGCACCAGGTGCCTGATAGTGGCCAATAGGGCTGGAGGAAGCTCAGCCCGGGAATATAGATACATTTCCTGGGCTTTGCGCGTGTCAGTCAGGCAGAGGAGAAGGAAGGAGTAGGAAGGGTGTAGGGAGCGCGTGGCTCCTGCACCAGGTAAGGGTTCTCCTTAGGTCCCCAGGCAGGCCCCAATTCCCGGTAAGGGCAGGGGGTAACTGAAGAGGGACGGCCCTAGATAGGGAAGGTCACCCTTAGGTGTGTGAGGGTGCAGGTTTGGCAGTGCCACAGCGGGTAGTGCTGTGCGCACTGGCAAATAGGCACAGCGTGCAAGCAGTGGATTAATTGCTGCGGGTTCCAGTGGATGGTGTGTGTGTTATGTTAGCTGTGTGTTGTCGCTGCATGTGCTGGGCGCAGTGTGTGCCACGTGTGTGAAAGCCTGCAGGCTGACGGTGAAAGCTGTATGTCTGCTGCAGGCTGTTAGGTGTTAGTTAACAGTTTCAGATAGGACTGGGTAGCTAGGGGAGGGGGGCAGGTTAGTGTTCCACAGGCCCTAGGAGATTTCCCCAAGCCACCCCAGGTTGCGGTTCATCAGGGACAGGCCCTAGGTTAGGGTTCCTGTCACTTTAGGGATAGATAGGGATAGCGGCGGTTGCTGTTCCCGTGATGCGGTTGGTGTTGCCGTGATTCGGTTGCTGTTCCCGGGAAGCGGTGGAACCCTCGTTGGGGTCCTGGAAAAATACCTGGATAGGATCAGACGGAGGCATCGCATGTCTGACCCTTTTAGAAGAGTGTTGCGGTCCCGAGCATCGGAGTGCTCGGAAGGTACTTCTGTATTATAAGTGCACCAACAGGCCTATTAGTTTAGTGACTGCGCAGTCACCCACGACCTCCGTAGGAGTACGGGACATTGGGTGTGGGGGATCACAGGACACTGGGTGGGAACACCAGACATTGGGCTGAGGTGATATGGTTAAGGTGATGCGGATAGAGCATGATGTTATGTAATGTGTTATAAGTGTGTTCAGTAAAGTGTTAGTATTATATACGTGTGTTATTGTATTTCTTACCCAGGGCTATCTTTCATAACGGGGATCCTGGGTAAGTGGAGGCGCTGCACCAGGTAAATGGTAAGGGTTTCCCCAGGCTCCCAGCTAGCGGAGGCTCAGATCTCCTGGAGTCACAGGTGTGATACAGTTACCAGTAGTCCCTTAGAAGAGGTGTGCCGCAAGGAAAGGGACCGGTTAGACCACAAGGGGCCAATGTGAGATTGGGTGGGTCAGGCTGGTTCACAAAAAGGGCTACACTTGTCTTTGTCATTAGTCTGCATTCAGTGTTGCACTATGATATTTCTCTTTTATCCCCACATGTCATGAGACACCAAGCAAGATATATCTGGATATTATTTGGACTATACGGGCTGGACTGCCATTGGGTAATCACTCAGGTGATTTATGTTTCATCATCTAGGCGCCGTTATATTCTGTTTGTTGTAGATCTGGATTGGTGCTATTCACACTTTGCAAAATAGGGGGCCTCTTTCTCTTTATCTCTCTCTTCCACTGTTTTGTATTGCAGCAAATTGTTTCTCTTGCCCTAATTCTGTGAGCTCCAATAGGGCTGATCTGGCAGTATCTCATGGAAAACCACATTTTGATTTACATGCAAAATTGCCTGATCTGTGATTGCCTGATTGCATACAGAATAACGCCTTCTGTGTCTCTCTTTCCCCATCTCTCTCATATTGACACAAATTCTCTTACTCTCTGGTATTTCAGCAAATTGTATGAATTTAATATTGCACGCAAATGTGGTGTTGAACAGTAATGAAAATTGCATAGGTAATTCCTAATACAGTAAATATGTCAGATTTTTATTGCACACCATTTTCAGGTGACTCTGCATTAGCAATATCATAGTTTAATAACTAGGCGAAACCTCTCAATGAAGGGAGAAAGTCAGTCAGCGGGCACTGTAAGCAAAAAATGTGGGGCTGGACTGTGCTAGCGGAAAAATATATACCTTTATTTAAACATGAGCAAAATGGATAAAAGAGGGGATAGACACCCTGTGATCTCTAACGCGTTTCACAACGGGGGGTGAAACGCGTTAGAGATCACAGGGTGTCTATCCCCTCTTTTATCCATTTTGCTCATGTTTAAGTAAAGGTATATATATTTTCCGCTAGCACCGTCCAGCCTCACATTTTTTGCTCGCAGTGCCCGCTGACTTTCTCCCTTCATTGAGAGGTTTTGTCTATCCATTTGAACAGCCTGGAGCACGCCTACCCGGACGGAGCAAGAAGATGCAGTAAGTGACTTTTTATATACTTTCACCAAGCCTCCCCAGGTGAACAAGCCACATATGCGGGACCAAGACACATAGGGGTCCGCTGTCGATCGAGAGACCGCCCTCGGTCAGCCCTCCCATGCCGCTAGGCAATTCCCTATATTAGGGGTTTAGTCGTTCAGACTTGGCTTGCATTATGTGTTTATATCACTGCCTTGACTCCTAATTGTCCGGATTTGTTTGCAAAATCACACTTGCCTCATACCCTTGGATTGTACACTCTGCGGCACTCGTCATTTTTGGGGGGATCATCCATCCCATTTTTTCTTTGGTTTAATATCTAGTCCTAGTGAGGCATTGACTAATTATATATATCACTTATGGTATGAATCATTTAACCACGAAAGGGCAGACAAAACAGAAGTGACTGGAGCAGATGTGGTCATGGGACACCTACAGTACAGATCCATACGTTCTATACGTAGACAGGAGTAGACAGGCTAGACAGGCTAGAGTAATTATTTGTGCGATAAACATCAACAAATGTGTTTCCAAATGCCTTAATGTCTATTCACATCATCACAGTGTTACTTAAAATGAATGTCTTACTGAAATCAACAAATTGTTCTGCCAATTTCTTTGCATTCACCACCAGCTAATAAAAACAGCTGACTTTGGGATCGCCTATAAAACTGTCTCACTTTGAGGAAAGCTAGCTCGGAACTCGGTACAGAGTGTGTTTGGCAGAAGGAACACCCACCCACTAGCACGTGTGTTCGTGTGGAAACCTTATACAACAGGTTACATGTCAGTAGTAAAAATGCCAAAATTAGAGATCCAATTACCCCTTCTGACAAGAGTTTAACAAGAATAGCACATTTCTTAATCCCTGACACTGTTGGTTTCCCTCAACTGTGTGTGACAGAGATATCATAAGTGAAAATCAATGAATAATATTGTTCT
This sequence comes from Ascaphus truei, assembly GCF_040206685.1. Lineage (NCBI taxonomy): Eukaryota > Metazoa > Chordata > Amphibia > Anura > Ascaphidae > Ascaphus > Ascaphus truei. The sequence continues at coordinate 396,983,976 of NC_134486.1, forward strand.
GTTCTGCGACCAGTTCCTGGAACTGCGAAAAATTATGGCCACAAAAATGCTTGACAGGTGGGATTTTCTCTTACACAAAGTCTTCCTGACATTTTACATTTAGGGCCATATTTACTAAGTGGAGCTACTCCGTAATACACTTTCAAGCATCGCAAAACACATTGCTGCCCATTCAAGTGAATGGGCCTTAAGGTGTTTTCCAGCTCCTGAAGGCGTCTTTGCAGCAGCACCATTTAGTAAATATGGACCTTAATTAATATACTACTAGGAAAACGCTATATTTTATATTGCGTTGTTGGATGAGCGAGTAAACCTGATTCCTTCATAACACGGAATGAAATACGGCCAAAACAAACTTTAAAACGCCAACAGTTTGTATATTTGTTTACATCAAAATGTCTCAAATTTCAGTTAAAACGGTAATGTCTGGTCTATTTAATTCTCATACTATTGTGTGATATTATACAAGCCCTTGCTAAAATTCCCCTTGCCCTGCATGTCAGCCCAGGTAGATGCAGGCAGTGCCAGGGTTAAACAGTTCTCACAGGGTTATGTTTGTGAGGAAGTAGTAGTGGCTGCTATAATGTGTCTAATATGTTTCCACTTCCAGGCACATGTTAGGCCCTGTAAGTCTCTGGAAATTGCTATAGGGCCACATGACTGGTTGGGTGACAAGTGGCAACAATTATTCTGCCCAGTTACTTGGGGCAGAGTGTTGGCCACTCAAGTGTAAAAGGTGGGGATCCACCCTTTTATCCTCAGACCCCAGGAGGAGCCTACCATCAACAAAAGCCGCCAGGGATCCTATTACATGCTGCACCCCAACTTACATCCATCAAGGGGGGGTCTCCAGGTCATGCTGTCCTGTGGGGTAAGAGCAGCTCATATTTCTTGTTTTATAGACAGGGACCAGTACCCCAGAGCATAGGGCCTAGTGAGATGTTATTATCCATGTAGTCAAGGTAGGAAGCAATCTACAGGCAGTCCTCGGTTATCCAATGGAATGCGTTCTGGAAGTAGCGTTGCATAGTGAAACCATTGTATAGTGAGTCTCACGTTAATCAGTGGCGGTGAGCATTGGATAACGCATTCCGGCATAGAAAAACAGCCCTTAGGGTTGCATTGTAAAGTGTTGGATATGCCATTCGTTGTAAAGTGAAACGTTGAATAACGAGGGCTACCTATATTCTCCAGAGTTGAAGTAGGGACTTGTGAGGGAGATTGATCTGTGGCTATATCCCAGGTTTACGTAGGGACTGGGAGTAGAAGTTTACCAGATACCACTCCTGGATTTATGTAGGGATTAAGGGTGGAACTTCCTCTAAGTACAAAAGATTGTACTGGGTACTAGTGAACCAAAAACCTGTCCTGTGTGCAAGAAATTCTGTTCCTGATATTATGGCCTAATAAAGATCAAGTTAAAAGTTCCAGGCACCTTTTCTTTTCCATCACTCCTGTTCCACAGCAAAGGCTCCTACAGAAAACCTTCATCAGGACTTTTAGGATCATTTCATATGGTCATAATTGACCGTTTTAGGTCGACAATGCTTTTTCAATTTAATGTGGATTTTTGTCCAAAAACGATTTGGACAATAACAAATACAGGTAGTCCTCGGTTATCCGACACATTGCGTTACTCAAAATGGCGTTGGATAGCGAAACGTCTTAAAGTGAAACACGTTTTCCCATAGGAACACTGTTTAAATGAAAGGTTCCGTTCCTGAAGGCATTTTAAACACTAAAATACACCAAATATTTTACGCAGGCAATAAGATATGCAGCACACACATAAATTATATAGTGTATATACTGTATTATATATATAACATAATATATAATGATATAATATACTGTATAGTATAATATAATATTATATAATATATATATTATATACACATAAACAACTTTGTAAAGCATTGTAAGAGCGTTGGATAAGCCGTTTTGGTGTTGTAAAAATGAATATAGGTTTGCATTGCATAGCGTTGGATAAGCCATTTGTTGTGAAACGAAGCGTTGTAAAACGAGGACTGCCTGTAAAGCCCTTAGTGGGGCCCATTCATTCTGCTGGGCAATTTAGTCCAGTCCAGTTTCATTATTCTCCTTTTCTTAGGAGGACAAGGGATGAAATACAGTAGGGCCCCGCTTTACTGCGTTCTGCTCATACAGCATTTCCCAATGTATACTCATATTCATTAGGTTCGGCGTTTGTTCCGTTTTTCCGGTGATTTTCGGCATGATGTGCTCAGCAGCTGTGCATTCGGCTATCACTAAACAACAGTTTTAGTGCGTGCGCAACTCCTTGTCAGGTGCCATTTGTCAGCGAAACAGTCGATTTACAGCTCTGCATCTCTATTTTCAAAGGTACAATACAGTACAGTAGGGTCCCACTTTACAGCGATTTCCGCTTTACAACGGCGGCCTGGAACGGAACCCGCTGTATGAGCGGGGCCCTGTTGTATTCCATACCGCTCCTTTACATCCTATACGTGAACAGTATAGCGTGGGTTCAGCAGACCTGAATCCATTTGTTATTCTTTCATGATGGAGATTATGTATGGTCAGTGTTCATATGGAAACATTGGATAGAAGGAGTAACTGTTTCCATTTGTGCAAAACATTAGATACAGTATGTTCATCATTTTCATAATATAGATCTTCAGATTTACCAGTCTTCTCATTTTTGATCATTAGCATTTTAAATCTAGAAGTAAAGTTTGTCTCTTATGGGCAGATGGGTTAATCACACTCATTTAAAGGACCAAGCACAGTAGCTTTTTTTCCTGTCAGCTCATTGCTAAGAAAACCAAAGCGCCTCAATAAGGGGTTAATGCTAATCCGTTCACGTAATCTAACGTAACCCTACTGTTTGTTATGAGTAGAGCTCTTCAAACAGAATCTTGGATGTGGTTTCAGAACAAACCGCATGACATCATCAGTCATAACAAACTTCCATCAAGGAAATACAACTTTGTTAATTGGAGTTGCTCATTAAAACCGAGTGATATGTTGTGCATTTATTTGGTGTCCAGATTAAAATGTAACCTGCTTGCTGCTAGTTATGCTGGCATTTTTATGTGACATTATCTGACATATTTAGAACTTTGGAAGGTAATTCTGTATGCTCCCATGAGACCGGCAGGGCTGTTTTTGGAAGGAAACCCCAATTGACATGAATGGGGGGTTTCGACTGAAAACTGCCCAAACAACCACTTCAGAGCATAAAGAACCCTCTTAATGTACAGATGTAGCGAACCTGTCTTCGGTGCCGCTGCCCCCCACGGTGGTCATGGCACCAGAAGATTAACGCTGCGGGGAACGCCTTTCGGAAGCGTGACCGCGGCAGATACCGTCTCCGGTGCCACAGAAGTTCACGGCTGCACCAGCGGAGACAGGAAGTTTAGCTACATCTGTATTAATCTCCCAGTAACGGCTTCTTACCTCCCGGCAAAAAAAGTTTGTTGTTTTTGCTTGTTTCTGCAGCAAATATAAAGACACTTTAAGTTACTGCAAGTCAGAGCTGGCATGTAGATGTTGACATATCATGCTACTATAACATGGCCGGAGTAACTGCTCCATTACTCTTCATATAATCAAATGACATTTAAATGCAGTGATACTGAACATGTTAACATTAAGAGATGAAAGATGAAAATGCATTTCCAGCATATGTTTACTAGCACAAAAGATATTTACACATGGTAGCTTCACTGAGAACATTAATTGAGTAAGATTGAGATACAGTGTTGCATTTCCGTCTTTTCTAAAATTAAATAGACAGTGTTGGAAACACACTTTACTCAAACAGCAAGGTGTTAGTGGCATAGGTCAGCTTCTCTTTTATCTTCTATAACCATGTCTACATTAACATATAATGTTTATGTGACTATAGCCGTTTGCCTACTTGTGGTTAATTGACTGAGGAGTGTGCTCCGTCACAAGCAGAGAAACACCCCACATTTTCAACTCCACTGGTGCCTGTGCTAAATACTTGTCAGAGAAGGAGTGGCTCAGTGAGTAAAGAGCCTGACTGGCACTGAGTTTGAAGGACCAGGGGAGCCTGATTCAATTCGCGGTGTCGGCTCCTTGTGACCTTGGGCAGGTCACTTTATCTCCCTGTGCCTCAGTCACCAAAAACATAAATTGTAAGCTCCACAGGACAGGGACCTGTACCTGCAAAATGTCTCTGTAAAGTGCTATGTAAAACTAGCAGTGCTATTATTATGGTCAGATTATGTGCCCCTCTAAACACACACACACTCATTTATCCCACCCACGACTTAAAGCCATCACCGTTCCTCCATCATACACAAATACCTCTCCTCCCCCATTCTAGCACAAAGCCATCACACGCCCCTCTTCCCAACCCCTACCACCTTCCAACAAACCTAAACCTGTATCTGCTCAGTGAGCATATCCTGCACTGTCTGAGGAACGAAATGTTGAATAGTCCTCAAAGAGTGCAGTACATTTCTCTGATAAGCCGGCAGAGTCTTTCCCCTGGGGCGCCATAGCAAACCAGTTTAGAAACACTGTAGTAGTGACAGGTCAGATGATCATATCTACAGTATATGTTCAATCTATATATGGTGAACACTATCAATGTGAACCCAAGTGAAACTGATTGGCTGTTATATTAGTAGAGTGTAGAGACAGGAAGGTCAGGTGGAAAGGGTAGAATCAGTGGAGAAGGCTTCATCGTTAACAAGAGATGGATAAACAATGTAGAGGAATATGAAAGCTCATTGGACAGAGTAGTCAGAATCGTCATTCAGTTGGCAAAGAGATACAGGCTTCAAATAATCAAATGTATCCTCCAACATCAACTCACTTAGACAATGAAGTGGAAGGATTATATCATGGAATCGACCAACTTAACAACAAAGGGAATTGTCAACTCAAGATGCTTACTGTATGGGAGATTTCAATGCAAAGATTGGTGTCCTGCAGAAAGTCTAAGCATCAGCTTGTAAGTATGTTTGCTGTAAAGGAAAGAGCATGGAGAGAGATTGGTAGAATTTGCAGAATGGGAAATCTTTTACAGTACATCATGAATTCCTTTATCAAGAAGAATCCAAATAGATAATGGATCCAATGGATTCAAGAATGAAAACGACTATAGCTCAGCTAACATAGCTATATAGTTACATAGTAGATGAAGTTAAAAAAGACATGAGTCCATCAAGTTCAACCTATGCTAAATTTTGACGACAGATACTTTATCCTATATCCGTACTTACAGTATATTGACCAAGAGGAAGTCAAACAAAAAACTCCCAGTGACATATCATCCAATGGTATCTCATAAGGGGAAAAATACATTTCTTCCTGACTCCAAGAATATATCCCTGTATAACTTCTCTTTATAAAAAGATATCCAACCTTTTTTTGAACAAATCTATTGTATCTGCCATCACAGTCTCCATGGGTAATGAATTCCACATTTTAACTGCTCTTACTATAAAGAACCCTTTCCTTTGTTACTAGTGAAATCTCCTTTCCTCCAACCTTAAGGGATCGCAGCGTGTCGTTTGTACTGTTCTTGGGATGAATAGTTAATGTGATTGAAACATGTGATTGAAGACTGCATTCCTTCATTGTTTGACGTAAGGATGATCACTGATTGGTTTTCTATAAATTACATCTGAATGTAAAGATGTAAAGAGGAAAACTGTTTTAATAGAAGACCAAAAAAAGCAACATCAATATCCTCAAGAACTGCAGCAGAGAATTTCAACTAGAACTGAAAGATCTCTTCAGTTCTCCTGAAATGCATGGGAACACTTTAACAAACAATTATAAAAATCCTATGGAGATTGTAGTTGAAAGTGCAGAAGAAACTAGAGGAATTGCTAACAAAAAAATAGGACAATAAAATATCAGAAAAAGCAATTACTGAAGAGACGACAAGAAGTGAAGCAATCTCAAGATACGAGAACAATAATTGAATATTCATAGCTGTGCAAGATAATCTGTGAATGTATAACTAAAGATGTAAGATACTGGTAATGTAGCTGTGATATGGCAAGGAAGACTATCAAAGATTAAAAAAAACTTAAAAAATGCAAAGTAGCGATTTATGATTGGGAAGAAGCAAATTGTTGCACTCAAACAAGAAGTTGGCTCAACAATAAAAGACTTGCACTTATCATACTGTAAAGAGAGGACTTGTACATTAAATTGTATGAGAACGCAGATAACACAGGGCATAATCCAACAGAGGACCACCGAGAAGAAACCACCAATGATGGACCAACGCATCCTTCCAGATAAGTGTCAAGCAATAAAATCCATGAAGAATTAGAAGACTCCTGGGAAAGATGGAACCATAATTGAAATCTTGAAACAAGCTGGGGTGGCTGAGGTTTGCTACAATATCTCACAGAAGATATACTCAGAGACATACAGTAGAAGACTGAACATTTTCTGCAACGGTTTCAGAGCAGTAACTCAGCATAAACATTCTAAAGCATATGGATTTTTTTTAAAATACAAATGCTTATGGAGTAAAATATGAAACCAAAAACTTTGCTCCGTGGTTGCAAATTACAATAATTGAAAATGAGATTTTTCTTGTTTTGGCTGTAATAGGCAAAAAGGATTTTGAAGATGGAAAAGCTGACCAACCATTTCTAACTTACGCAGAATTGGGAATCGACATGGTTATGGAACTTGTGGGGAAAGATCTACAGCACTATATTCATTCCTCCCAGGATGTAAAAGAAAAATACTGATTGCAATCAAGACCTTTCTTTGCATTGTAGTAAGCAGGACATTACACATAAACGATCTTTGGAACGTTAACGCCCTGAATAATTTCATTGATTCTCTTATTACTACTGTATGTCTAAGTCTCGGAAAATAACACATTCAAACATGTATAGTTGTATTAAGAAGGAATATAATCATGCTCAAAAAGGACACGGTTTAAACACATGGACTAGTGACGTTCCATGTATCTCTATTAATAAGATTCTATCAGTCTTCACACATTTAATGAATGAGTGCGTCTCTTTTTTCATGTACTGTACCAGAAAACCCACAGCTGTCTAAAGGTTACTTCTTACTAATTCTCCTGGATCCCTCTGCTACCTGTGCTGGGAACTCTGTTTGTTTTTGTTTTGTATATGTTTATCAGAGGGCATTTGGGGTCTCTCTTTTTGTTACCACATAGCTTTACTTTATCTATTGCTATTTGTTTAGTTTGGAAGTGCTGTCTACACTTTATACTTGTTGTATCTCTGCTACTTCTACATGGTTGATCGTTGCCTTCTTCTGCACACTTTCCACTCTCCATTGGCCTCTGTGCTGCAGCTCTCTCCTGGTTCAGGTCCTACCTATCCAACCACTGATTCAGTGTTTCCTTCTCCGGTGTCTCCTCATCTTCACTTCACACACTACTATAAAATCAGATGGACTGAAAGTTTCTGAACAGCTTGAATATATAATTCTATTTCTTGGACTCATATGGGACTTTACATAAAATAACGAGAGAAAAAAAACCACCATATGTACATGGGTTTTTTTTTATATATATATATTTACACACATACTGTATTGGCCCGAATATAGTGCGGCCTCGCACATAATACGACCCTAAAGTTTTGACGGCGTTCTACATGAAAAAGAAAACGGTGTTAGGCTGTGCATATAATACAAGTACAGTTTTTGGAAGCACATTTTTATGAAAAAAAACATAGCACTATATTTTGGCCAATACGGTATATATATTCTTCAGAGGTTCTGTAGCACTGGTTTTCTGGATTTTGGTTCAATATTTGCTATTTTCTCAATAGTGCGGCTATGGAAGCTTTCAGGTCTGAACCCGAGGGAGTGGAAGAAATACAGTCTGTGACCCGGAGTCATCTGCTGAACCGGCGATATCCATTGTCGTTACTGGCAGATATCACCAATTCGGCCATGGTACAGTGGATGGTGCTTTAATGACTATAATGGCTATGAGAGCAAAGACAGACAATTTTATTTACATGTGATCATTGACTTGTTGAGATAGTATTCTTGAATGAAGGTATGGTATGAGATCTCCTTGTAGAAAATAGAATATAACGGTCTTTTCCATGCCCCTTTTAATTTTTAGCTCATTCTCACACTGTGCATGCTAATTTGGGCAATTAATCTTCTTCATCCACAAATCACTAAAGTCCAATAACTTTTTGGTTCTACCCTTCCAATTATTTTTTTAATTATTTTTTTCAACAAGTCGCTGTTCTACAAAAACCCTTGTCCTTGTGCTAGCTGCATGAAGAACAAGATGTGTGCACTGGTCTGAAAGAATCATCAGTTCAGACAGACTCATGTACTGTATTAATATTTTATAGGGATCTTCATTGTCAGTTACTAAAGCATAGGGTAGTGGTACCAATGTTTTCATGCTCACCCCTTCACCTAAACATCTAGGCTCATGTCTTGCATTGGGTTTCCAGTGGAATCCCAGCATAAAGGCCTATAGTAGATTAAGTGCTCATCTTTTCTGCTCTCTGTCTGGGTTATATTCAGTACAAGTCAACAGTCGTAATTACTCATTAATGGCCTTTTGCTGTATTTTTGACTGATCTATAAAATGCAAATTGCATTAATACTATGGAATGTGCTATATTTTTTATTATTCCCATTAGATAACTTACAGCAAGGCACTAACTGGTAAAATAAGAGTAGGCAAATTATTAAAATAGTTCAATGTGCAGAAAATATGCTGTTTAAGAGATTTTTTGAAGTATGAGATGAAATATAATGTCTCCCCAAATGCAAGAAAAATATGAAACAACTATTAATCATTTATATAGTTGCATGTGTTTTTTACTGCAATGATAGACTTAAAATATTCTGTATGCAGGACAAACATTAAATGGGAGGTCACTGAATGTATAAAATGTTTTATAATTAAATAAATATAATACCTCGAAGCAGCAAATATAAAACAGACTGAGCAAAAAAAACTCAACAGCAAACATGTTAAAGAAATGTGCATTGTTTCTTTAAAATAAATATGCACAGATGAAGCAAGACAATGTCCTCGAAGCCGTGGCTTGAAAAGAAAAAGGCCGTGACTCCGGAGACTGTCTGCCACGGTCACGCTGCACCGGTCCATGCTTCCAGATTGCCGGAGACTGTCTGCCACGGTCACACGGCGCCAGTCCATGCTTCCGGATTGCCGGAGACTGTCTGCCACGGTCGCGCTGCACCGGTCCATGCTTCCGGATTGCAGGGGCTGTCTGCCACGGTCGCATGGCACCGGTCCATGCTTCCGGATTGCCGGGGACTGTCTGCCACTGTCGCGCTGCACCGGTCCATGCTTCCGGATTGCCGGGGACTGTCTGCCGCGGTCGCGCTGCACCGGTCCATGCTTCCGGATTGCCGGAGACTGTCTGCCACGGTCGCACGGCACCGGTCCATGCTTCCGGATTGCCGGAGACTGTCTGCCACGGTCGCGCTGCACCGGTCCATGCTTCCGGATTGCCGGGGACTGTCTGCCACGGTCGCGCTGCGCCAGTCCATGCTTCCGGATTGCCGGAGACTGTCTGCCACGGTCGCGCTGCGCCAGTCCATGCTTCCGGATTGCCGGAGACTGTCTGCCACGGTCGCGCTGCACCGGTCCATGCTTCCGGATTGCCGGAGACTGTCTGCCACGGTCGCGCTGCACCGGTCCATGCTTCCGGATTGCCGGAGACTGTCTGCCATGGTCGCACGGCACCGGTCCATGCTTCCGGATTGCCGGAGACTGTCTGCCACGGTCGCGCTGCACCGGTCCATGCTTCCGGATTGCCGGAGGCTGTCTGCCACGGTCGCGCTGCGCCAGTCCATGCTTCATGATTGCCGGGGACTGTCTGCCACGGTCGCGCTTCGCCAGTCCATGCTTCCTGATTGCCGGGGACTGTCTGCCACGGTCGAGCTGCGCCGGTCCATGCTTCCGCATTCAACAGCGTTAATCATAGGGCGCTGGAGACGCCGTGGTCACATGTTTGCCCCAGTGCCAGAGAGTCTTTCTTGCTAAATCTATACTTCCCTATAAGTAACATAATGTCAGACATCAGGTATACATGTGTTTCATCCTAGTAAACCTGGGCCTTGGTGTTCGCCAAAAATGTATACTGGCGTCCCCTCTGCACACTCATACTACTTCTGCCTTCTGGACACCTATGCTGTGGATGTAGTGTGACTCTGTATACCCTGAGTGGGGTTGGCAGTCCATGCCAGCTGTCTCGTTAAATAAGGCAAAAACAATAACTAAGATTTCACTGCTGCAGCTTTACCTCAATGTAAATGAGTCACACGATAGCTGTATAGCAAGAAACACCATTATTATGAAAGACCCCATTATAGATTTTTTTTACTTTTTATTTGAGAGTAACAGAGGTTAGCACGACACCTGCTGAGAATTTCAGGCATAGTGACATTCTGCGTATTTGGGCTGCGTTCAGTTTCATTTTATAAGCAGCAATACTGCCGAATTTGACATACTGTAATGCACCTGCAAACGTGGCTGTTGATTGTTGAAGGATAGAACACCAAGATGATTTAAATACAGTTTCCTAACCAAAATTTTAAATCACATCCAGCAAATAATAATAGTATTTTAATACCATTTTCCTATGCAGTGTACACAGTGTGCACAGAGCTGTACGTAGGATTGTGCAGTCACATTGAGTCAAGGCACTTTAGATCTTACAGTTTAGTTTTGGTGCATGGGCTAAGGGAGATTAACTGGCTTGGCCAAGGTCACAAGAAGAGTCGACACTGGGATTTAATTCTGGTTCACCCACTTCAAAGACTGAGACACTACCACTGTTCATTCCATTGCTCTCCATTAAGCTCGCCAAACAGATAGAACACTGGAGTCAATATTCTCCTAGTTATGGTTACTGATTGATGGTCATTTTATTCAGAAGCCATAACAATTATGCACAAACCCGTTATCAGTGATATCCACAATACAAGTGCAGTGCTAGAAAGAGCATTATAGTTTCACTGTGTACATAATTAATGGGAGAAAACAGCCATAAAGTCTCAATCGGATATCCCTTCCTATGATTAGAGGAACCCATCATGTACCACCTAAAATTAACAAGTTGTCGACAATTAATTTAATACGGATTCATTGTGCCCTTTTCTTTTTCCGGGATCTGCTGTGCTATCATTTTTGTAGGTTTTGCTACTCTAGAAATAGAAACGTACAATGATCAGTACATGTTAAATCTCGCACACATGCATACAGATAAATGGCAATATAACTAAGTTCAAGATGTTCTTTCTCAACCATGTAATGTGATGACCTAGTCCCATGACGGTCCTACAATTTCATGGTATGAGCTGCAGACTGATTCTGGAATTACTGTTCTCACTTCCTCTAGGTTTTAACCTTGTCTGTAGCTGCAAGACACACATTGTTGAAACTCCTGTGCGAAGAGGTTAAGTCAGGGGCGGCCAACTCCAGTCCTCAATTTCCACCAACAGTTCAGGTATTAAGGATATCTCTGCTCAAGTGGCTCAGTCTACGAATAAATAAACTGTATAAGTACTTGGCCACTTTTCTTTAAAAGAATAACAGTATCATCAAGAAAGTTAAGAGGGACAGATTTGCACATCTCCACTTGCAAGGCACTATGCCTGTAACAAATGGAAATCACTTCATTTGGCCAAGGTCACAAGAAGCTCAGAGCGACCTCCCAGAGTTCTCATGCCAGTGGACAGATCGCACTACCGATGTACACGTTTTACACTGAAGTTGGCAAACAGGACCAAACCTTTTATAAAACCATTTGCTGTACATTCAATGTAAATGTGCCTTTCACATAGCCCTGCACGGTATATACTGCAATTTTCGGGAAATTCTGGTGAAATTTGGGAAAATGATAAGCCTTGTGACCTACTGTGAAATGTAAGGGACATTCATGAAGCACATTTGCAGAACTTCCCACAATGGTAACTCTAGTTGCCACTTTGTGATCACTACACCAGCTGTCACAGGGTCATGGTGATGGGAGGTCTATGAAGAGGTGGCCAACTCCACTCTTCAAGAGTCACCACAGGTCAGAGTTTCAGGATATTCTGAGCCACTGATTGAGCCACCTGTGCTGAAAGTGGGATATCCTTACAACCTGACCTGTTGGTGGCCCTTGAGGACTGGAGTTGGCCACCCCTGGGTTAAGTAGTCAACTGAGCAGATACAAAGCTGAGCACACATAAATAATGTATGTGATGAAGTTAATTTTATCCCCAGAGTCCTACTCAAAATCATTTGCAGCTTCTATAACACCTTCATGATATTTATGGGATATTTATATGGTGCTAACATCTGGGAATGTAACCACCATAAGCATCTGGAGCCCAAATGACACATATTTATAAGTGCTGGAAAATAGACTGTTTAACCGCAACCACAGTTATGGTGGAAAAGCTGCTATGAGTCATTTGAATGATGAATATTTACTAGAATGCTGTACTGCATTTCATTTGTATTATTTTTTTACAGAAATGTTTTGGCTTATTATGACTTCTTTATTATTATTTTATTTATTAAAGAAAAAGAAAAAAAGCTGTCTAGGGAACCATGTTGGTGGAGATAAAAATGTTTGTAAATTCAGAACAATAGTTAAAATTATAGTTAAATCACAAAACAAATTGCAAGCACTGTTCACAATCTTCAATTGTGCCATATTTAATAAGCAGTGTAACTACCTAAGACCCCTTACGAGCATGGCACAGTAAACTTGGCTTTTTATGGCCTATTCAGGGGAATATGATGTGTAGTGGGCTTCCTGGCATGGAACGTGTCCTATGACGTAACACTGATTAGTAAATAGTGTCCTTTGTAGCTCACTCACTTGAATAGGGATGTAAGGGGTCTTCTAGCATTTAAGATTTCTTATGGAGTAAACATGTCCTAATATCTGTACATTAGTGAATGTGTGAGTAATTTTGTCTCTATATAAATATGAGTGGATGAGTACAGATGCAGCCAGCAGTATCCGACCACTTGCCTGGGAAAATACTGGGGCAATCTCACAGTAAATGCTGCAACATTTCTGTGAGATTTCTGCCGCCAGACTAATGGCCAATCGGATTAACACAGCAGGGGACCATGCAGTCCCATTCAGTTTGAATGGGACCTTCAGAGACCCCCACTGTGTTAATCCGATGGGTCATTAGTCTGGCTGCAGAAATCCCACAGAAATGTTGCAGCATTTACTGTGAGATAGTGTTATGGAACAAGAGCCACATTTCTGACTCACCCCCCTCTCTCCTTTGCAGCTTCTGCCTGTCAGATTTTATTCTCAGCTGCATGGAGTCTGCAGACACATACTGTGCCTGTGTGGCTTGCAACAATGTTGCATTCCTTGCCTGCGAGCATGACATCAGTGAGCTGCTACAGCAGTTTCTGAGATCCTCACCAGAATGGGCTAGTCTGCCCCCCCTCCTGTTTGTTCAGACATGGTCTGCCCCTAGACTTTTCCTTTGCCCACACCGCACCTCACTTCCTTTTCAACCCTGGAGACAGTGAGTAAAGAACCTTTCTCTGTTTATAACCCTTGGTGAGGCCATCTCTTTTTACCGGTTTCTAACTAATAATCACCACTACACACCATCCACAAGTATCTGTACCCTGCTACCTTTTCCCAATAAAGTGGAGGAAATATTACAGGACTTGGAGTGATTTAAAAGGGAACTGTGTTAATGCTATCGGGAGCCATTCATACCAACGTGCCCTGGCTTCAGAATAGTAAAAAGAGGACCGTGTGCCTTGGGAAATACACACAGAGGAGCTGCTACCCACAGCCTTTATGCTAAAGATACAAGCGAGCAGCTTACGTAGCAAATAAATAAACAGCAGTCTCTCACCACATTGCACAAGCACGTTGCTACACAGAGCCACAAGCCTCTACACAGCAAACTACCACAGCTTTATGCAAAGACAGTGAGCAGCCTTACTTTGCTAATACTGCACAAAGGAATCACACAGCAGCTACTACTCAAAGACTTTATGCTATACAGAATAGTCTCTGCACCCCAGGACAAGCAGCAGCTTCACTCTGCCAGACAGGGCAGCAAGCTTTATACAGCAAACTGCACACAGCCTTGCAACTAACAGTGCTTCCCTCACAATACCTAATTGCCTTTTTCTCTGTCTGAGTCCACCCGCTGCTCAGCCCCACAGTGAGGAGCCAACGGACATCTGTAAGTACAGCTACCCCAACGCTGCACGCTGCAGGACACCGCTCGGCATCATCTGAGACAGACGCCCATCGCTGACAAGGTAAAAGACCGCACGCCACACGCACTGGCAAAGGCCTACACACACCTACAGCATGGCAGAACTCAGAGCCTCACCAGACATCACGCAGGAAAGCGATCTCTCAGACACAGAGACCGCTGCGCATCTGCAACAGGCGCAGGCAGGCGCAAGGCCTAAACGGACAGTCACACTGACACAAAAGGCCCGCGAAAAATATGAGAATGACATTGAAGCACACCGCGAAAGGTTAGAGAAGGCCTGGGAGGACACTGGTCGTGAAATATGTAACGTTGCAAGCACTAGTGATCAGGAGAAACAAATTAGGCAAGCTATAGCCCAATTGAGGTCAAGTCACAAACGTTACCAAATGCTGTCACAAACATATCTCGCCTACCTAAAAAGAATTAACACAGAGGAAAGCCTCAGCGAACGCGACCAGCAGGAGGCAACTGACCTGGAGCGTGACGGCTTCGTGCAGACCACTATTACTGAGGCCGAAGACCAGAGAAAAGACCTTTTGCTGGAATCTGCATCGCAGCGCTCAAGCATATCCAGACACTCATCAAGGTCAGCAAGATCAGTGCAATCTCACGCGTCTAGCGCAAGCGCGAGCGCTACCAAGGCGCGAGCCACAGCAGAGGCCGCACGTGCCAGGGCCGAATATGGTCGGAGAGAGGCAGCCGTAAGGGCAGAAAGAGCGCGCATAGAAGAGGAGGAGCAGAATGCTACCGCCGCTGCTGCAAATGCCGCCGCGGCAAAAGGCCGAATTGGACGCGGATCTAGAGGCACTTAATCAAGAGAAGGAAGCCGCCGCCGCCATAGCCCAAGCCGAAGTCCTAGAAGCAGCTGCGAGACAGGACGGCGGGGAGCTACCGTACAGACGGATAGCTTCAGAGGATCCAGCCCAACGCAATGAAGACTACGTAAGGAGCGTCTTCAGTGTAAACACCAGCGCACCATCTCAACACGGAGGGAGCGACACCACAGACAACGAAGACTCGCTAGCACCACGAGGAGAAGACGCTGCTCTGTCAATGGCATACGCTGCCTGGGATAGCCACAGCCGCAACAGTGATCCACACGCCAGAGCGCACACGGATGCACCACAACAGGCTCGTAATCCAGGTACACCCACGCGGGAGAAAACAGCCCCTCACACTGGCCAGCAGCCATCACGCGTCCACGCCAAGGAAGAGGCGACCGCACAGACCGTCCCAGCAACTACCTCAGAACGGGGCAAACGCGCCGACGTCTCAGGTCTGACAGACATAGCCAAGTACATGATCCGGCGCGACTTGGTGCACACAGGACTCATCAGCTTCGACGACCGCCCTGAGAACTACCGGACGTGGAAGTTCACGTTCAAAGACGCAATCGACAGCTTGGACTTCTCAGCAAGGGAAGAGTTCAACTTGTTAGTTAAGTTCTTGGGGAACGTATCCAGGGAGCAAGCGCAGAGACTTCGGACGGCAAATGCACATCAACCCCAAGTAGGTCTGGACCTAGTGTGGGAAAGGCTAGAAGAGACCTATGGCAGCCCTGAAGCAGTCGAGGATTCACTCTTCAAAAGAATCGAGAGCTTCCCCAAGATCACGAATAAAGACTACTCGAAGTTACGAGATCTTGGAGACCTGCTGCAAGAACTGGAGTTCGCAAGGAAAGACCATTCCTTAATAGGTCTCAACGCCCTAGATTCAGCTCGTGGAGTGAGACCCATCCTGGAGAAGCTACCCTTCAACCTCCAAGAAAGGTGGCTTTCACAAGGTTCCAAATACAAAAGGGAGAAGCAGGTTGTCTTCCCCCCATTCTCATTCTTCGTGAGCTTCATCTGCGAAGCGGCAAAGACAAGAAACGACCCCAGCTTCATCTTAGGGGCGCAAACCACATCCAGCGCCAGCCACCCGAGGAACGAAAGGTCAACAGCAAGGTGCAAGGACTCCAGAACACCCATCTCGGTCCACAGGACGGACGTGCCCCCTACGACCCACGCGAGTCCCAGCCAGACGGCCGACAGGGACAAAAAACCAAGGGACCTTAACAAAGAATGCCCTATCCACAAAAAGCCGCATCCACTTAACAAGTGCTTCGGATTCAGGATGAAACCCATAGAGGAGCGAAAGAACCTACTCAGGGAATGGGGAGCCTGTTTCAAATGTTGTGCTTCCACAACTCATTTATTCAAGGACTGCAAAGAAGCTATGAAATGCACAGAGTGCGATAGCGACAGGCACATAGCCGCTCTACACCCGGAAGCTATGAAGCCCAAAGCAAGCAAAGCCCCTAACCCTCCGACAAAGCAGGGCGGGGAGGAAGAAGTGGGAGACACACCCCCCCGACGTCAGTAGCATCCAAATGCACAGAAGTATGCGGAGAAGGAAACAACGGTAGATCTTGCTCTAAAATATGTCTGGTAGCAGTGCACCCAGAGGGACAACCCCAAAGAGCCAAACGGATGTATGCAATCATCGACGACCAGAGCAACCGATCGCTGGTCAGGTCAGAATTCTTCGATATGTTCAACATACAAGACAGTACTTCTCCTTACACTCTCAGAACGTGCGCAGGGCGAATGGAGACTACAGGGAGAAGAGTGAATGGCTACACCATATGCTCAATAGACGGCAAAGTGAGCATGCCCCTTCCCACACTCATCGAGTGCAATCACATGGCAGAAGATAGGACTGAGATCCCCACGCCAGACGTGGCGCGACACCATCCCCATCTAAAAACCATTGCCGATCATATCCCACCACTAGACGAAGATGCCCAGATTCTGCTGCTACTTGGCAGAGACATCATGAGAGCACACAAGATCCGCGAACAGCGAAATGGGGACCACAACGGCCCAAGCGCTCAAAGGCTCGATCTAGGATGGGTGGTAGTGGGAGAAGTATGCATAGACAGGATACGAGGACCCGACAACGTAGGCGCCCTACGGACGAACTTGTTGGAGAACGGTCGTATGTCCCACTTCAAACCTTGTCCGAACCACTTTCAGGTCCACGAGAAGCTCGAGACCAAAAGGAACAATGGAGACGCGCCTGTGGCAAGAAAATACCCCAACAACCTAGGGAGTACAGTGTTCCAGACAACAAAGGACGACGACAAACAGGCGCCATCAATGGAAGACAAAGAATTCTTGAGGTTAATGGATAAGGAGCTCTTCAAGGACGAATTGGGCAGTTGGGTGGCCCCACTACCTTTCCGTTCGCCAAGAAGACGCCTCCCAAACAACAGAGACCATGCTATGTCTAGGCTCGCTTCGCTCTGCCGCAACCTACAAAGGAAACCGGAGACCAAGGAACACTTTGTGGCCTTCATGCAAAAAATCTTCCACAGTGGCCATGCAGAGTTGGCGCCCCCACTGAAAGAAGGCGAAGAATGCTGGTACCTCCCGTCATTTGGCGTCTACCACCCCCAGAAACCTGGCCAAATCCGAGTGGTATTCGACTCCAGCGCTCAGCATCAGGGAGTCTCCCTAAACGATGTTCTCCTCACCGGGCCGGATCTGACGAACAGTCTTCTGGGAGTGCTGATCCGCTTCCGCAAGGAACCTATCGCTGTAACCGCAGACATTCAACAGATGTTCCACTGCTTCCTTGTGCGAGAAGACAACCGTAACTACCTAAGATTCCTGTGGTACCAAGATGACAACATAGAAAAAGAAATCACGGAGTACCGCATGAAAGTACATGTCTTCGGGAACAGCCCATCACCTGCAGTGGCAGCCTACGGCCTCAGAAGAACGGCCCAAGACGGAGAAGCAGAGTTCGGGAAAGACGCCAGGAGCTTCGTCGAAAGAGACTTCTATGTGGACGACGGATTAAAATCAGTTCCCACCGAAGAAGAAGCCGTAGATCTACTCAAGAGGACACAAAAGATGTTAGCGAAGGCCAACCTAAGGTTGCACAAAATAGCTTCCAACAGTGCCACAGTGATGAAGGCGTTCCACGCAGATGATCAAGCACCAGATCTCAAGAATTTGGATCTGGGGACTGACATGCCTCCCATACAGCGGAGTCTGGGGATAAGCTGGAATCTTAAAACAGACACCTTTACGTTCCAGGTAGCCATCGAAGAAAAACCCTTCACACGTCGCGGAGTCCTGTCCACCGTTAACAGTCTCTACGACCCGCTAGGATTCGTGGCTCCTGTCACTATACAAGGGAAGTCCCTCCTCAGAGAAATGTCCTTCGAAAAACAGGAATGGGACACCCCACTACCTCCAGAAAAACGGAAAGAGTGGGAAACGTGGAAACACTCCCTGAAGGCCCTCGAGCAACTTCAAATCCCACGCCCCTATTCACCTATATCTCTCACCGCCGCACACAGCAAAGAGCTTTGCGTGTTCTCAGATGCCTCCACCAAAGCTATAGCAGCGGTGGCCTACCTAAAAACCACGGACGTGGATGGAAGTTGCCACATCAGGTTCATCCTTGGCAAAGCTAAGCTGGCGCCACAACCTGACCATACTATACCCAGACTCGAGCTGTGTGGTGCAGTGCTAGCAGTAGAACTGGCGGAGCTTATCGAGAATGAGATGGACAGCAAACCAGATGCCGTCAAACTCTACACAGATAGCAAGGTGGTACTGGGATACATCTACAATAAGAAAAGGAGATTCTACGTATACGTAGCTAACCGCGTAGAAAGAATCAGGAAGTCAACCCAACCAGAACAATGGCACCACGTGCCCACAGAGCAAAATCCCGCAGATCACGCCACCAGATCAGTACCCGCATCTCAACTGCAGAATACGTCGTGGCTCACAGGACCAATGTTTCTTGCGCAGCCTGCGGAAACGCTACCAACCCCAGTTGACGATTTTGAACTCGTGGATCCCGAAAAGGATACGGAGATAAGGCCCCCACAAGTATCCGTGGTACTCACCAATGTATCGCACAAAAACGCATTCGGATCACATCGATTCCAACGCTTCTCAAAGTGGACGGCCCTTCTGCGAACAGTAGCCCATCTCGGGCATATAGCCTCCTCCTTCCGCCAGACACCAGACGGTAAAACTACCGGTTGCCACGGCTGGCACATCTGCAAAGAGCTGCGCGCCGTAGAGGAAATTACAAAGGCTAAGGAAACTGTTCTGAGTCATGTTCAAAGGGAAACATATGCGGAAGAGATCAATTGCATTCGCGGAAAGAAGAGTGTTAACAAAAACAGTCCACTTTGGAAGTTGAATC
Source organism: Ascaphus truei (assembly GCF_040206685.1). Classification (NCBI taxonomy): domain Eukaryota; kingdom Metazoa; phylum Chordata; class Amphibia; order Anura; family Ascaphidae; genus Ascaphus; species Ascaphus truei. The sequence continues at coordinate 397,003,419 of NC_134486.1, forward strand.
CCTTCATCGACAACGACGGCCTCATGAGAGTAGGAGGCCGCCTCAATAAGTCCCAACTGAGCAGGGAGGAAAGCAACCCTCTTATCATCCCTGGCCGGCATCACATCGCCACTTTGTTGGTGCGCCACTACCACGAACAAGTCATGCATCAGGGACGACACTTCACCGAAGGCGCCATTAGGGCGGCGGGCATTTGGGTCGTTGGAATGAAAAGGTGCGTGGCCAGTAATCTCCACAAATGTGTTAGGTGCCGAATGCTGAGAGGCAAAAGCCAAGACCAAAGGATGCCGGATCTACCTATCGACAGACTTAATACAGAACCCCCCTTTACCTATGTAGGACTCGATGTATTTGGGCCCTGGATGATCATCTCACGTAGAACTAGAGGCGGGCTAGCAAACAGCAAACGATGGGCGGTACTCTTCACCTGCATGAGCACACGAACTATACACATCGAGGTTATAGAATCTATGGATGCTTCAAGCTTCATAAATGCCCCCAGAAGGTTCTTTGCAGTCAGAGGACCAGTTAAACAAATACGCTCCGATTGTGGTACCAATTTCGTTGGAGCATGCAAGGAATTACAAATAAACACTAAGGACAATAGAGACAATAGTATCCAAAGATACCTGCGCGACCAAGAGTGCACGTGGACATTCAACCCTCCTCACTCCTCTCACATGGGCGGAGCATGGGAGCGCATGATCGGAGTGGTTAGGCGTATCTTGGATTCTATAATGCTAAAAACCGACCTGACTCGACTCACTCACGAAGTGCTAACCACATTCATGGCCGAAATATCAGCAATAGTCAATGCTAGGCCCTTAATCCCAGTGTCAACAGATCCAGAATCGCCAAGCGTTTTGACACCAGCAATGCTGCTGACCCAGAAAGTAGGGAACGTCCCCACCCCAGTCGAAGGCTTCCACTCTAAGGATATGCACAAACGACAGTGGAGACAGGTGCAGTACTTGGCCAACACATTTTGGGACCGCTGGAGACGCGAGTATCTGGTGACACTTCAAGAACGCCACAAATGGCAAACAGTAAAACCAGATATCCAAGTGGGGGATGTGGTCTTGTTGAAAGATAAACAAGTGGCAAGAAATGAATGGCCCATGGGACTTATAATAAGAACTATCCCAAGCGAAGACGAAAGGGTTCGCAAAGTGGAAGTACGAGTGGCCCAGAATGGGATCGTTAAAACCTTCCTAAGACCCATTACAGAGACTATCCTTCTAATGCCCAAATCGGACTGTGATGGGGAAAAACTGGTTACCAGTGCCGTGGACTTTTAAGAGACATTGTGGTGCGTCAAGCTAACCAAGAGCTACGCACCCACCTGGCTTCCCTTACTGGAAGGCCTGGCCAAAGGACTTTGATGCCAGTGGTACCAGCCGGTATCACATTGCTATGGAAATATGGACCTTTGCAGTATATTGTTATGTTGTATGTATTGCACATATGTTCCACATAGCTTGCCATATAGTGGTATCTACAGATACCAGACGGGGAGTGTTATGGAACAAGAGCCACATTTCTGACTCACCCCCCTCTCTCCTTTGCAGCTTCTGCCTGTCAGATTTTATTCTCAGCTGCATGGAGTCTGCAGACACATACTGTGCCTGTGTGGCTTGCAACAATGTTGCATTCCTTGCCTGCGAGCATGACATCAGTGAGCTGCTACAGCAGTTTCTGAGATCCTCACCAGAATGGGCTAGTCTGCCCCCCCTCCTGTTTGTTCAGACATGGTCTGCCCCTAGACTTTTCCTTTGCCCACACCGCACCTCACTTCCTTTTCAACCCTGGAGACAGTGAGTAAAGAACCTTTCTCTGTTTATAACCCTTGGTGAGGCCATCTCTTTTTACCGGTTTCTAACTAATAATCACCACTACACACCATCCACAAGTATCTGTACCCTGCTACCTTTTCCCAATAAAGTGGAGGAAATATTACAGGACTTGGAGTGATTTAAAAGGGAACTGTGTTAATGCTATCGGGAGCCATTCATACCAACGTGCCCTGGCTTCAGAATAGATAGCCCCAGTGTTTTCCCAGGCAAGTGGTTAGATACTGGTGACTGCATCTGTATGTTTCAAAGAGTGTGACAAAGCAATTCTGCTATATGGTACAGTTGTATGAATAGAAGTAGTTGACAAGGATGAGATTGAGAAATCAAACCTCTTGTTTTGTTATGATGTTTATGCTTAGTAGCACTCCCGGCTTTTCAATGCACTGAACACTTTACACACATTTTTACATTTTGAAGTATTGCAAATTTGGGTAAGCATGTCATTATTTGTGGGGTTAGGGATTTTCATGGAGGATGTGGAACGTCTGGTTTGTCTCACACTTATTCACAGGTGACCTGCTGGCTAGGCTATGAACACAGTTATAGGGGATGTCGTGTTAGAGAATCATGTTCAATGTATTACTGTATGAAGCAAGTGTCTGACAAGCCGCAAAACAAATGCAGGTATAGCGGAGGACCTGCCCTGTTGAGGTTTGCTGTGAAATAGTGGGTAGACTTATAATGTTTGGGGCAAAATATTAAAAAAACATGCTTTTATCATACGAGAGAGTTAATTTAGGGTTTAATGTTCAGGTCAACAGGTGAGTTTGTATTGTACTTTGTTTTTCTGTTTCCAGGTTTGTACAATACTCAATTCTTTGTAATGAGGGGAGCGCAGGTTCAGAGTCGGGAAAGGGAAGAGTAAAAAGTCAAACATAGTGCGATACTTTCCCATCAGGCTTTTAAACAATTCCTATGAATTCCCCAATTTCAAAACAGCATGGTATATTTAGAGCACTTCTATTATGGGGATCTGATATAGGTATGATCCTCCTCGCAGGCTCAGGGGATCTCCTTCAAGATGTCTATGTATATACAGAACTTAAATAAAGGTCAAAACATAGATGCCCAGGAGCACTCCGCTTTGACACCTATATACATATATATATAAGTGGTGGTTACTTTGGGGGTTTAATAGGAGCTTACTGGGTATCGGTTCTATATACAGAACTTAATAGAACTCCTGTCTTTAAAGTGCACTAAACTTTACACACACTTTTATATTCTCAAGTATGGAAAATGTTGAGTGAGCTTGTTGTCAGTTGTGGATGGTGAACATGTATCTCTCAGATGATCAGATGCACGGAACTCTGTTAAATCAGAGCAAATAACGTAGCATAACGTAATGGACAAGATGCACCTAAATAGGTCATGGACATTACTTCCTCTGGGTAGCCACTAAGCAAATAATATGCAAAAATAGCATCCAAATTAGTATCATAGCGATAAATGCCGTAGTGGGTATGTTCATTGCGCAGAGACATGTTATGTGTATTCGAAAAATGTGTCTATCTGAACAAGCTCCTCACCCCTACCACATGCAGCACTTATCATCTGAGATTTGACTACAAAAGACTGTTCATGGTCCCAAGGTTCAACAAGGTATCCGGCCGCTACTCCTTACCGTGCACCCCAAAACTTGTACAAGCTACCGGAGACTCTCACAGCCGCCACCAGTCTAAGTTCTTTCAAAACTAAAGCTGTCTCACATTTTAATCTGGTCTCTAACTGTTGCAGTACATATGTCTATAATATATATTATAATATATTATCTTTAACTGTGCATGCAATGACTTGTTTATACAAGTTAGATTGGCAATCTGCTGCATAGCTTCAATAATCTCAGGTGGACCCTTGATAGGGGACAAACACTATTCTCTGGGATCACTATCCTGTTTCAGTGCAAAGCATTCTTAGTCTATACTTATCGGATTGGAAGTTTACTTAGGACCTTCCAGTCGGGCCGATCCGATTATGCTCCAGAGCTTCTACTCTGAATAACCAATTAAGGCTCTTAACCTCTTATACTAATTTGTAGTCCCCAATGGGGGGCTACACAATTGATGGAGTTTGAAACTTTGAACTGTCCCTGTATCAGATGTCTACATTGTTGCACTGATCATCTGAGAAGCGCTTATACAGTATAGTATGTGGCAACAAGAAGTAGGAGTACTGTATTTACAATGTGTGCATACTGTGCTATGCACCTAGGAGAGCCTTCCATTTTCTTCCTTGTACATGTGGCAAAGTCCATCAGAAATTAAGTTTTATAGTCATCTATACACTACAGTATGGTTGCAAAAAATATTTTTGTCTGTAAAATCTCTGGACACAGTAAAAGCTAGAACTATTTTTTTTGTTGTTATTTTATAGAAGGAACTACTTTACATTAAAACATCTATAGGTTTACATTTGCTTTTTGTGAAAATCCATTCATACAGTATATCTAAATTAATTTCAATTCATGTTTCATTTAAATTACTCTAGACAAAAAAAACCCCCTGTACAGTAAATAAATAAAATATTGTATTGTGTTTTGTAGACACAAACAAGAAGCTTGGAAAACTCTCCCAATAAATATATTCATTTTAAACTTCACAGAATTGTTGTTTCCTCTGCACAAAATGGATAAAACTTTGGGGCTAAAAAATGCATCAACCGTATGAGAAAAAATATCCCATTACAAGCAAGATTATTCTTTTCTTGCCTACATCCAGTGCAATTATTTTAACACAATTGTACTACTTTTCCCCAACGGCTTCTATATACCGATTGTGGCCACTCCAATTGGTTCGAGCTCCCATCTCTCCACCCTTCAAGCTAATCTGCCGATGAGCAGGGTATTTAACCCTAAGGTTACGGCCTCAGTCCTCCCTGCTGGATGTGCGCCTGGTGGCATGGGCGGTGCATGCAGAGACTACAGCCATGATCGGTGGTCTGTAGGAGAGATCTAGGGATAGTACAGGGGACATGGCCATGTTGTGGCACGGGAAGACAAAATTAGTGTCTTCCCTGCCAGCGTACGTGTCACAGCGCTTTGCGCGCCCACACACACACAACGACTGGGGCCTGTCCCATAGAGGGCTGTGCTGTGGTGTGTGGCGTGCACGCTGTGACCACCGGGGACTCAGCCCAACACGACATATAAAATAGTACATAAAATGAGAGAAGAACAGAAGGATGCCGCTCATAAGCCAATGTAGTCATCGTATGTAACAGCCAATAGACAATAGTCAATGCTGTTATAGAGTTGCCTTTAAAATACCATAAGAAAGAACACAACAAAAAGTGAACCGAAACTTGAGGTAAAAAAAGCTAATTAACAAATTTACCTGCTCTTATAATTCAGAGAAATAAAACTCTTTACCATGCATTTCAGAACTAGATTTTCACGATGCCATGTTGACCTATTCATTTAATAGTTAGAGATACACTAATCAAAACCAAGCATCTGAAAATGATTTTGCATGGCACCTTGCCGAACCTGAGACTGCTTTCAGATCCCTTTCCTTTCTCATTCAAATATATCCAGTTCTTTGACATTTATGGACCAGCGCCCAAAGACTAAGCTTGCACCCCTTCCTATTTCTTTTTTATTCCATTCAGACTATACATACCGAGCCATGTGGGACCCATATGTCTAAAACTGAAAAGCCCAAATAGACTCTACATCAATCGGAGCTGGCAGCGACTCACAACTTCATGTTTCATTAATTTCCAGTCAGATCACTGAACACACGTGGCTCGGAGATTTAGATTGTATCTTAGTTTCTGCTGATTTTTACTTTTTCTAGTGTAGAGATTAAGCTTTGTAGGCTGGCCAAGTGACTAATCATAAAGTAGGTGTTTTTTTCCCTTGAAGGTAAACATATTCTTCAAATGACAAGGTCCTAAACTCAAGTCAACAAAACATGCACAGCTTGTTCCTAATGCATTGGAATGGTTCTTTTGAGACCAAACACCAATATGTAAATGGTTTTATTTGTTGACATCATTCATAATCTCCTTAAGAAAAGTTCAAATGGATTCACCATACAGTATATCCAATGCTCTCTTACCGTGCACCCCAAAACTGGAACAACCCACCAGAGACTCTCACATCCACCACCAGTTTAAGTTCTTTCAAATCTAAGGCTGTCACACATTTTAATCTGGTCTGTAACTGTTTCATACGCCCATAATATATATTATCTTTAACTGTGCATGCAATGTCTTGTATATAATGTATACCCTGCTCATTTATGCAACTGTATTTGTAAACATGTATTATTTGTCTTAACTCTGTGCCCAGGACATACTTGAAAATGAGAGGTAACTCTCAATGTATTACATCCTGGTAAAATATTTTACAAATAAATAAATAAATAATGCTGGCTTTGCTAACATTTGTGATGCCATAGAACAGGAGTGGCTAACTCCAGTCCTCAAAGGCCACCAAAAGGTCAGGTTTTAAAGATATCCCTGCTTCAGCACAGGTGGCTCAATCAGCTGCTCAGTCTTCAACTTGTGCTGAAAAAGGGATATCCTGAAACTCTGACCTGTTGTTGGCTCTTTAGGAGTGGAGTTGGCCACCTCTTCATAGACCTTCAAGCGACATGACCATTTGATATCTTGTGTAGTGATCACAAAGTGGCAACTAGAGTTACCACTGTGGGAAGTTCTGCAGATGTACTTCATGAATGTCTATTTCACAATACGGCACAAGGCTTATAATTTTCACTTAATCCCATTGAGTGCTGGGAACATCACCTCTGTTGAACTATAGTTTTGGGAGGGTCAGGGATCCCTCCTGTCATTCCCGTGCACCAGGCATTATATGCTTTAAACGTTACCACGGGAGTGCTGTCTGTAACACCGTACTTTTCACCTTCATGAACATCTCAATTCATGACCTTTCACCCATTTCTATTTGTAATAAGGTGGTCTTTGTAGGAATTAATTTTGCTGATAATTAATATCTATGGCCCTTTATGCCGTCAGTATCTTACTACATCCCAGCAAACATGAAAAGTACTCTCCTCATTTACAGTAGGTAGAAAACTATGAAGATGTTTGTTCTAACTTCAGAACACTACAAGAGTAAGAGTAACTTAAGCATGTACAAAAACACAGCCCAATATAACCATACACCCTCATAATCAGCATTGACATTTAGCTTCTATAATTATTGGCCATCAGCTCCAGGAAAAATACAATCTAAAGAATCCACATTTTTCAGGAATAATTGGATTTGGGCGCTGTATGGGGATTTTACAAGACATTTGCCATGGGCACATAAGAGAGATCTATCAACACATCTGGCTTAACTTCAGGCAAAGTGCTTGGATGCTAAAGCAACGAAAGAAAAACCACAAACATGATGCAAATGATTTAAAACAAAAACAACTATACAAATATGAATAATGCATATATTACTGTTATCTAACAAAAGAAACAAACTCAATAAAACAAAACACGAAGCAAAAAGGGAACGAAAAGAAGAAGCCTATTGTAATACCAGCTTGTGTGGTTTTCATGCTGCCTCAGGGTAACTTGATGTGCTTTCTCCAGAAAGACTAATCTATCCAGTACATTTTTTTTACGCAATGGCTTTGATCTTCATTCAGTATGCTTGGAAGTTACTTCCCCGTGCTGGTCAAGATGTGAGTACCAATCATCGGACTGGTGCTTATATTCTAAATACATGTTTTGGATTTCAGTAACCGCAACCAGGTACTAACCAAACAACAACAAAAGACAGAAATGCCCAGTGCTACATCCAAAGTGACAAAATACATAGTACAATACTTCAGTGCTAATCTGCTCATGAGTAAGGTTCATTTAATTAAACCCTTTGGCCAAAGCGTTATGTCTGCAGCCACCGTCACGACATGATGCTTGCTGGGATTGTGTGTTTACTACCCAGCCTGGAAAACACACACACACACATCAGAAATAAAGCCAAGTGCAATATATCTGTCAACTCACCCATTGGCGGTGGTCCAAAAGACCTAGGTGCAGATGCACCAACATATCCGTAGAGCAGTACACTAGCGTTGAAGGACGAAAACAATAAAATAACAAATATTAACATGCATTGTTGCAGTAGATAAGGAGGGCCCTGCCCCAAGAAGCTTACAATCTCTTAGGAAGAGTAAGTGGAAGTATAGGGTAAGGGGGGAGAGAAGGTTTATTGTGTTTCGGATTGTGCAGAGCAGCTATAACATCAGCGGATGGCTATAAATGTCTGACGCCCTTAGGCTGCCTCCTTTGGAGTGACTCGGGCGGTATCATCTCTAAGAGAGTCTGGGGTAAAGTGGTATCTACTGCACAACAAACAGATAACACCCAGAGCAAATATGCAGGGGGGAGGTGCTGACAAACCCCAGGTCTCTCAAGTTGTATCTGTCTTTTCCTAATGATGTTAACCCTGTCCACGCTGGCTTAGTAGACAGGAGCAGTAAAGGGGAAGCATAGTGAGGAGACTCTCTTTGGGGGGTCTGCCTTTACTGCGAATCAGGTGTTTTTCTTTCTGAGAGAGTCTCAGGCAAAGTGATATCAGCTGCACAGCAAACCGACACCCACAGCAGAGATAGAGGCACAGGGTGCTGACACAACTACAGGCATTCCACCCATTCCATTCCACCCGTACCCAAATCCCCCTCATGTACAGCTGTTGCCAAACACAATGACCCATATTTCTATGGTTCTATGCCATAGGATGCCTTCCAGTGCCGGAAAAAACATTAGTAAGTATTCAAGTAAATAGGCTGGAAGGTGTTATATGGAATAGCACCACTTAGTAAATATGACTCTTTTATATCACGCACTACTAAAGACATTTAGGGGCATATTTACAAAGCCATTCTCTGCCATAGTCAGAAAACTTGGGGGGGGAGGGGGAAGGGGGGTCTATTTACAAAAAAAATAAAATAAAAGCATCCCATTGAAAGCATTGGGCGATTTTCCTTTTATTAATCTGACACAAATCTTTTGCACAGACTTTGCCCCAGTTTTGCTGTCAGGAGACTTTTGTAAATAACATGGCCAGGTAGTTTCTTGTGCTGGAAGAAATGTGATTGCCTTGTAAATATATCCCTGAGCTCCATGCAAAAGGATGTCCTCCTCACATGGTTCACTTAAATATCTTCATTTATATCTTCATTTATATCTTCATTTATATTAAAATTGACTTTAAGTGTTGATAGTATGTATATTGTACATAATTCATAGGGTGGCATAAAAACGTAACAAGATCAAAATATGATGTATTTTTATATTTAAAGAATACATATAAACGTATGTATATCAGAAAAGGTGAAGGGAAACACAAAATGGATGTGCCCCCTAAAAGAATTCACTTAAATGCACACCATAACAGTGTAAAAATTAGCTTTTAATAAATTTACTTAAAACATATATTACCAAAGTAATGTGTAATGTGAATTAAAAAATATATTAAATCAACGCTATCAGGCAACCTTGTCGTCAGTTATAAGTTCATACTATCCCATTTAACCACTTAATAATGGTGGGATATGGAGGACACAGGTTGCTAGGAGTCAGGGTGTTAACCCCTCTGGAGCAACGGTGAGACCCAATAATGGAAGTGTATAGATTACACATTACTTTGGTAATATATGTGTAACGGTATTTCTGGCCCGGCCTGACCCACCCAATCTCACATTGGCCCCTGTGGTCTAACCAGACCCCATTACAGTGTGAATATGCCTGATGGTGCACCTGTTGGCAACAGGACTCCTGAGTCTCCCGCATGATGGTGTGTGGGGAGGACCCGTCAGACAGGCAGCTGAGGTAGTGTGCTGAGTCTCACCTAGTTCCAGTGCAGCGCCTCCACCTCACCAGGGTCCCTGCGTCCGCATGGGGATGATCCTGACGAGGAACTCCTCGGTGGTGCAACCTCCTGTGTAATCATTGGACTCTCACACACAGGGGTTTCTCTGATCAGCTCCATCTTTATTGTCACGGTGGGCATAGCTGCCCTCCACAATGGGTATATTCAGCCGATCATCTCGTCCGTGCTCCCTTTAGATAGGTATATCACCTAGATCAGGGATTCACTTATTCCCGCAGGAATCACTGTCCTGTGCCAGTTCCCTGGACACAGCCTCCCATGGAGTTACTATAACATAACTGACACTCTGATAGAACTTGAACTCCTGCCTCAGCTCTGACAAGAGCTGAACTCTTCCTCCTCTCAGCAGAACCTTCTAGCAACTAACTTTTAGACACAGTGCTGTGCCTTATGTAAGCTTCTGAGGCTGACACACCTCTGACATCACTAACCATGGAGTCAGAGCATGTGACCAGTCCCAGCCATACACAGGGCACCCCACCAGGGTGTGAGGGGAAACCTCCATAATTACTGCTGGCATGCCCACACTTACCAGGCCTTACTGCCAACAGGAGAGATAACTGTAGGCATTTTACATGACCGCTACATTCTCCCCCTGGTGAATCCCATCGTCCTCGCTGGGACCTAAATTTGTATACCTCTTTCCAGGAAGCACTGTAACGGAAAACATAATTAACATCACACATGAATACAGTCATCCGCCAAGCCCGCCCCGACCAGCAGCCACAGACCCGCGTGATGCGTTAGTACCCCCTAAAAATAGTGATCTGGGTCGGGTTTCCTCACCTCCCTGTTACCCATATCCAGGACCGTGACATAGTAATGCCTAGGTGACCCTCTCTCGGGCACATAGATCACCCTATGTTTGTGAACATTTCTCCCTATGCTCCACACTCGCATCAGGGTGTCTATCCTTTCTTCCGCCTTCTTACCTACAATGGCGCTCCCCCTATTTACTAAATACAGCTCTATAGTCTCTTGGAGCCACTTTTCCCTATTGTCCTCAATTTCATCCATCAGGGGCTCCGGAACATAGGGATACTCCAACCCATGGGATTTTTTATATTTGACTATTATAGCCCTCTCCGCCCTACTGACCCTGGTCAGATCAGCATTACCTGCCCTCCCAGGTAACACCCATGATAGGGGCTCATCAGGATCGACTGGATCTGACAGTGTGTCGGGACCCATGGGCGCTATGTCTCTACGCTCCAGCTGGAACCACCTCTCCTATAATTCCCTGTCCCTCTGCTCGGGTGTAAACTCTCCCTCTCTCCACCAGAAATCTACCACGTCCTCCCGCCGGATGAGGAACCGAGTACGGTCCATCCACGCGGAGTACCCTTCAAATAACGGGGCCCACCACCGGGTCTCCTTAAATGGGTTAGGTCCTGGTTCCCTGTCGTCATCAAATGAAAATACCCCTGACGACCTTGTGGATCGCGAGTTGGACCACCTTGAGGACCCCGGAGCCTTTACTGCCGGTTGGGGTGCTGTATCTGCTACCCTCAATTCTCCCCCTCCCCGTGAATCGCCCTCCGTAGCGCCACTGCGCTGCCTTTCCCCAGTCCGTCTTCCCTCGCCCACCGGTGAATTGTCCACGTACTCCAGGCTAGGCGGTGAACCCGGTGACCGTGTGATGGGGGTAGGGGTATTAACTATGGCGGGGGTTTGGGCATAGGGGCACGGAACGGGACCCCACGGGGTTACGACCCGCTCCTGGCTGTCCGTAGACTGGTCCAAGGATGATGTCTCACCCTCCTCAGTCCTGAGATCGTCTCTCCAATTTCTGGGCCTTGTAAGTGATCGGGGACCTTCCCCCGACCGCCGAAGCGTCGCTGCTTTTTCTTCCTGGGTTCCGCCGTCGCCACCGGAAGTGACATCCTCCCCGGAACCGGAAGCGTCGCCATCTCGCGTGGGACCCCCATGCGGGATCTCTTCCTCTATGACGACATCCGGTTGCTCCGCCGTCGCCACCGGAAGTGATGCCGTCTCTCCACGTGCGCGTTGGGCCTGGCGCGGCCCTTCCAGCGCTTCGCCGTCTGCTGCAACCAAGTAAGTAATAGGGCTGCTTGGCTTACCCGTCCGCAGGGGTGTAGGCGTCTCTCTCCCATCTCCGCCAGGTCCTGGGATGGCGGGACTCCGTCGGTCGGATCGCCGATCTGCGGGGGACGTCCTGCCACTCACCCCACGGGGTGTCGTTCTCCCGGTATGCCTTTTCAGCTCCGTTTTTACTACCGCCAGCTCACAGAGGTCCTCGTCTGAGTAATCCCCTCGCCCGGACTTAGGGGTCTCCGGGCGGGGTGACAGTCTCTTTTCCCCGAACGCGGGGGTTGATTCAGCCGCCTCAATCGCCAGTGACCCAGCCGACTTGACCGGCTCCAGTCCCTTGGTTCCGGGACTCGCGCGGTTGAGCCATAGCGCGCCAGGGGACTCGGCGGAGCGCCTTGTCACGTCCACCGGGGGGTCAGCAGGCTGTATAGGAATGAATGTGGGCATAGGCCACAGGTACAAAGTCCCGCAATGAGGGCAACGTGCCGCCGTGTTGACCGTGCCTCCGGGCAGCCCGCATTGTAGGCATAGCCCAACCACCGTCTCGGTATTGGCCACCCTCACTACTAGCACCCCGCCGGGCACTGAGTAGGGCTGTGTAGAGACCATTGTGCCCACAGTGGAGGAGCAGGCCATTCTCTTTACAGGAGCCACTTCCTGTACAGGTCTCTCCTTCTCAGTGGTTCCTCGCAACTGACTGATGAAAGTTGCTGGATCCGCCACTCCCTGCTTCGGCTCCTCCCTTCTCTGACAGAGCTGGAACCCGCCCCCAGGGGTTGCAATAATGGGCGGGTCCCACAGGGGAATATCATGCCCCCTAATTAAGGCCGCACCTCTCTCAGTCCTGGTGGGCGCGGTTAGCGTTTTCGCGCCAATTTCCCCACAAGGGTGGGGGTCTTTTCCCGCAGCTAGTTCCCGCCTTCTCCTGGCAGCCGCCCTTCGTGCAAGATAACCATCCTTTTTGCACGGCTCTTCCACGGCCGGAACTACTTTCTGTAGTGGCGCCGTCTGAATATCAGTCCCTGGGCCCAGTGGGTGCATCCCCACAGGCCATAGTTGATAGTCACTCCCCCTGGTAGAAATCAGGGGAGGGTCCCATAAACTCAACGGTTGACTCAGCACAGGGGCTGAATTAGTCACTGTCCATCCCGGCGCAGCCATAGCTTTCGCACCATGCCCCCCTTTAGGGCGGGGCTCTGCTGTTCGCGCCATTCCCGGCCAGCTTTTTGCAAGTCCTGCACCAGCCACATTTTCTGTAACTGTCCCATGCGGTTTCCCTAGCAAGCGGGAACCGCCATTTTGGTTGACTTTTGAGCCCAAAAAGTCCATCTGTTTGCTCTCCTCACGGGGTTCTCCCCCAATTATAACAATTTCTTCACACTCTTCAAGGGTGGCCCCTCGCTGTCCCATACAGGATAAAAACGGGGCAGCCATAGCCTTCGCTCCGCTCCAGAGCAGCCTGGTCAATGACAACTCGGCGACAGTCTGCTCTTCAGTGGGTTGCACGCCACGGGTGCCCTCCCCATCAGCCTCTGTCCGCCATTTCATGTTCTCCGCACCACGCGGATCCTCCACTCTCTCGTAACAGTTGTCGTACATGGGGCTCCACTCTGCGGGGCAGCCACCACACCGGTACAATAAAGATCAGCTTCCGATGCACCACCACATGTGTACCTTATCTAGGTGTGACCCAGTGTTGCACTACCTCAGGCTAGGCTCACTCTCTCAGTGTCTGCTGTGGCTCCTTCCTCCCAGTCTGTGCTCCCTACGGTGAGTGTCTGGAATGGGCTAGGTACTCTGGCTCTGCCATGCAGTACTTGGGGCGTCTACCTGTCTTGGTCAGCCTAGCGCAGACCCTCTCCAGGACTCCTGACCAAGTTAACAGGCTATCCCTTCTGGCATCCTACCAACTAGCACTGCCTCAAGGTGACTCGGTCAGCTATAACCCGGCTCCAGACCCCTCACTCCCTTCAGGCCCCTAGGTTGTCCCTGCGAACTGACAATATCCCGTCAGCCCCTCTGACCACCCCTAGGTCCGTCCCTACGCAGCACAAAGTGGCAGCAGACACTCTCCCTGTTTCCCAGTGTGCCTAGCTAGAGCCTGTCCTGTTGACGGATCTGATCTCAGCAGCTCGCCTCCAAATGTAACGGTATTTCTGGCCCGGCCTGACCCACCCAATCTCACATTGGCCCCTGTGGTCTTACAGTGTGAATATGCCTGATGGTGCACCTGTTGGCTACAGGACTCCTGAGTCTCCCGCATGATGGTGTGTGGGGAGGACCCGTCAGACAGGCAGCTGAGGTAGTGTGCTGAGTCTCACCTAGTTCCAGTGCAGCGCCTCCACCTCACCAGGGTCCCTGCGTCCGCATGGGGATGATCCTGACGAGGAACTCCTCGGTGGTGCAACCTCCTGTGTAATCATTGGACTCTCACACACAGGGGTTTCTCTGATCAGCTCCATCTTTATTGTCACGGTGGGCATAGCTGCCCTCCACAATGGGTATATTCAGCCGATCATCTCGTCCGTGCTCCCTTTAGATAGGTATATCACCTAGATCAGGGATTCACTTATTCCCGCAGGAATCACTGTCCTGTGCCAGGTCCCTGGACACAGCCTCCCATGGAGTTACTATAACATAACTGACACTCTGATAGAACTTGAACTCCTGCCTCAGCTCTGACAAGAGCTGAACTCTTCCTCCTCTCAGCAGAACCTTCTAGCAACTAACTTTTAGACACAGTGCTGTGCCTTATGTAAGCTTCTGAGGCTGACACACCTCTGACATCACTAACCATGGAGTCAGAGCATGTGACCAGTCCCAGCCATACACAGGGCACCCCACCAGGGTGTGAGGGGAAACCTCCATAATTACTGCTGGCATGCCCACACTTACCAGGCCTTACTGCCAACAGGAGAGATAACTGTAGGCATTTTACATGACCGCTACATATGTTTTAAGTAAATTTATTAAAAGCTAATTTTTACACTGTTATGGTGTGCATTTAAGTGAATTCTTTTAGGGGGCACATCCATTTTGTGTTTCCCTTCACCTTTTCTGATTCACTTTTCAGTTCACAGTTTGCACCCATTACTTGATTACCGCATTTATGTATTTGACTACTTCATTCAATTAGTATGGTTCTGTGATCACTCCCTATCCCTTTGTTGTTTCTCTAAACGTATGTATATCTTTATTTATATAGCGCCATCCAGGTACATAGCGCGTCACAGCAGTCATACATGTGGCATAGCAATATAACACATAATGGGAATAAGAGCTTCAGAGATGAAAGTAACAATAGGAAAGGGAGTCCCTGCCCCGAAGAGCTTACAATCCAAGTGGTAATTATGTAGAACTTACAGAGACAGTAGGAGGGTAGATGTTTTTCTTCTGGGTCTACCACCTCTACTAGAAAATATACTTAAACAATTTCACTCACCCACGGGTATTCCCCAACCTGGCCAGTGAGTTTATGTATATATATCTTTATTTATATAGTGCCATTTATGTAAATAGCGCATCACAGCATTAATACTTGTGGCATAAAAATACAACACATACTGTAATGGGAATAAGTGCTTGAGACAAAAAGTAACATTAAAAAAAAGGAGTCCCCGCCCTGACTATCTTACAATCTAATGTATGACTAGCTGTTAAATGGGACTATGCTGAACCACAAAGGGTCTGATGGTCAGATGAAGGACTGACTACCCAAAGAACAAGCGTCATTAAGCAAAATGCACGTTGGCTAGAGTCAGTCGCCGCTGATAACATCACCACCGTTGGGAGGACACGCTTCTTAATAGTGTTTCTTACACCTTGGGCCTCACCCCCAACATTACCTAAAATATAGTATAAAACTTAGGGCGGCTTCATTCTAATTCTTTACTAATATTCACACTGGGACACTGGCTAACCCAATACGCCTCTACTCCCGGGGATGTTGCTTCCTTGTTGGCGTAATTAATTTGTATCTTTCAACATAAATATGGTATACACAAACCAATAGAGGTATAGAAGTGGATAGCCTGTCAGGGTGCTGAAAAGGAGGATAATTAAAGGGAAAAAAGAAAAAGTACTGAGAATAGGTCATTATTATTTTTTCTCTTTTTGAAGGTCTTTGAAATCTTACAGATTTATCTTAACAGACTCAGCTGTAATTATATGTTCCTACTGTACCAAGAACATTAACAGAAAAAAAACAGAATAAAAAATAAGACTGTGACCCTGACATAATCCTACACTAACATGATTATAAGGACAAGGTACAGTATACTGTACACATGTCTCTTGGTTTAATGAGGGAGCATTTGTTTCACTGATTGTTAATTTAATTCATTGATTTTCTTTTTGTATCATTCCTATGGGTTTAATCTGGGTGCTAAATGTTCATTTTTAATTTGTAAATAAAAATGAATGCATAATTATAGGCTTTGCGGGATTAACAAAGTGTATAATAGTTTGTATATTAATACTGAAATGTAGTAATACATGTACATATTGTAACATCATTGCAGTCTGTGGAGTAAATGACAGAAGTATGCATGCTACACATACATGGGCATGTGTTAGAATTACACAAGTTATATTTTATAAAGGGATTGTCCTAACATACTGTACATCCGCTTTAGTTTAGATTCTGGTACATTTTCACAAACAAGTACAGTGGAGTGCTGAGATGATCATCTGAAACATGCAACAGAAAGGCTTGAAGTTCAAAATGAATGCTGTGAAAAGGTATAAGCTAAAAACTCCAAAGGCACCTTCTACCATGTCAAGCATCATTATGAGACTCGTGTATTGTCAGTGTCTCCTACAATTCCACACTGTTTTGAAAGAGACATTGGTCATATTGGTTGTCCATAGCAGCTGGAGGGGAACAACTGTGTATATTTCTGTTCCAGCTTCTCTTTTCCCCTGCCTCCTATTCCATTTGCTCCAAGAATTGTCTGGAAGACACAGATAGGACTCACATGAAGTGATGACGTAACACACTACCCTGACATAGTCTCTCCTTCAACAGAGGTCCTACATGAAGAAATCCTGTCTCAAAAAGTCCTGTTGTAGAAAGCAATTTCCCCTTTTAACATCCTTATTCTTCTCAAACAGTTTTACTCAACCATGGAGACTCCCCAATGAAAAAAACAAACACTGTGAACCTATAGGAAACTCTGCTTTCTTAGGAACCAGCTGCAATTCTCTCCTCCCAAGTTGAATATCTGAGCATTACAAGTATAACCTTGCTCACTAATGTGCTTGTGAATAATAGTCCATTTAGCATTCAGAACACAGACAGTGTTAGACTCCTCTCAGTCACTGAAAAGCACAGCATTCAGGACATTCTTATCTGCGTGTAATATTTATCTGTGACATTGCTTGGGAAAACATTACATTACAACCCCTACTTCATTCATTTCGTACTGCCCATAAATACAATAATGCAACTGAAAGCAAATCTGATAACGGTGTCTGGAGAAGAGTAAAACATTCACAGTTGTCTGTGTTTTTGTCTGGTTTTTATTCATAGTTTACAAATAACTATTTCTTTGGCCACATCTGTGCTCTACAAAAAAAGTACCTATTGCTCTTGTTGAGATCCAAGATACCCCAAAAAGGCCTGCTGATATATATATATATATATATCAACTTATATATATATAAGAAAAAAAGAGGGAAAAAGGGTCAAAAACTGAAGCACTCAAAGATATTATGAAAATAGAAAAATGGACTTTTTTCACCTGGCAAAAAATAAAAACACAAAAGACAAACTCATACACATACAGTATCACATATAAGATAAACTGCTGTAAAATAAAACTTAGAATAACTAAACACAAAAAAACCCAAATATGGAAAAAACAAATAATGAGAGTCCTAATAGAACATAACAAAACCAGGGGAAAGAAAATTCCCCTAGTAATGTGATATAGATCGGCCGATCCTAAAGTAAATAGGAACTCAAAAAGATAAATGGAAATACCAAAACACAAAATAATCCCTCAAAAACCTGTAAGTAAAGCAGCTGTGAAAAAACACTATATATGCTGCAAGATATAACACACAAAATAACAGGCACAAAGGAATTAATACTAACTGGGGAAAATGAGTGTAACAAACAGCAGAATATCTGAATGGCTAAAGAAGTAATAATGCATATAATACATATAGCCACAAAGGTAAAATATAGTGGACCCTGTGAGGTGCAAGGATGAATAAATAAGTCCTGATACTTAAAGATGCACTAAACATATACAATCAGCAAGGAAGTCCAAATATAACACAATGTGCATATTTTCATCTTATGGCAGGGCACTGAATCCCTGTTGAAGCAGTTCATCGATGTTCTCAATCACAACAGCATCAATATTAGGCTTACATAAACTTCGAGTAGGACTAGTGTAGAGTATCTTGATCTCAGCATTGCTATTGGTTCTGGTGAATGTCTGCTAACGGATATCCACCGGAAGGCGACGTCCACCAATACCATATTACATGCGGATAGTTTTCATCCTATGCACCAGATTAGGGGAATACCTAATGGAGAATTTATTAGGCTCCGCCGTAACTGTTCGACATTGGATATCTTTAAGGCCCAGACATTGGAGATGTCTAATAGATTTAGAGCAAGGGTTACAGTAAATCTGTAATTAAACGAGGTATCAATAACAGCTATAAATTGGATAGACAACATCTACTGCAACCTAAACCCAAAATAACACCTCCAAAAATAATTCAGTTTATTGGAACCTACAATAATAAATGGAATAGCCTTTAAATATTCTTCAAAAACATTGGGGTATCCTTTTGGCCGATCAGGACCTTCATACTGTTTTGGGTGACAGAGTTAACCTTACGAGCAGGAGGGCACCTAACCTCAAAAACATGTTAGTTAGGAGCCACTCCACCACTCCACCAGTGCATACGTTTCTTAATCAAACCAATTTAAAGGGGTACTTTAAATGTGGACACTGCTCTGCCTGCAGATATTTGAGGCAGACAAGTGTTTTTCACAATGCGATGACGTCACAGCGTTCGTGTTGGTGTATTTGGAGTCCCTGGCTTCCCTGCGCTCCGGCTGGCGGCATTTTTAAGTGCTAGCAACCACTACATGAGGATGAAAAGGACGTGTAGGCATTGATGCCTTCTATCTTGCTGCTAACTCGGGATAGGAGTTTGTGGTGATTCTGGGCTGTTTACATCCACCCTGCCAATCTGGGACTCCCCCAACCATCGCAGATGACCACAAGAGATTTCTCTCCCACGAATGGTTCTGTTTAAAATCCTGTAAGTGCACATTCTTATGGGTTGCTGATTTTTTAAATAAATGTACTGTGACAAATGCCCCTCTTTTGTAGCGCTGATGTCTGTCTGGGTTCGTCCCGACACAGTCTTCTAGGGTTATTTATACAACAAACAGGAACATGCAAAGTATTACGTTGCTAAACTCAGGCTTCTGCCTGCTTTATTTTCATCCAAGTAAGGTACTGCAGTTTTAACATGTGTAGGTTAGAGGTACTCAGACATTTAACCTTCAGCGGTTTACTCATATCAGTGTTATAGCATTTCACACAGTGTCAATTTTAAGAAATAAAAACCAAATCATATAAAGAAATCCTATCCCTTTCAGGGAACTGACTACACATCAGAATCAGCCTCTAACTGCGAACTAACTGGGCCAACTAACCTGGTTCCCCAGCTTAAAACAATGCCCTCTCATTTAGGGTCACTAGATACAGCACAGTCTTTTAGCAACAGCAATAAACATTTGTTTTGTCTTATCTGTTCGTGGTGGGAACACGGTCCCAAGTGTCCAGGCAAATCCTCTGGTACTGTGATACTTGGAGGGGCCGTCCACCCCGAACTGGATTCCGGGGAGCAGCGATACCCCCAGCCTCCAGGCTCTAAGGAGAGAGACTGAAATGCAAACCTCTCTGTTCTAAATACCTGTGCAAGTGATTAGAAGAGCAGGTGAGGGAGAACTAGACCCATTGTAATCTGTGGTCTGGATTTTCCATCCAGCAGTCTGAGTTAATGTGAAGCAGTGGAATGGATCATTTTTAACTATTCCTGCACTTTCTGACCTAAAACGGGGCAGGAAGCTGCCAAACATCTTTGGAATATGTCACAGTACCTTAATTTTTACTCAGTTACGTGCTATGGAGCTTGCGCTTTTGTTTGTTTTTTGTCCATATATATATATGTATATATAGTGATGCCCACATCACATTGCAGTATATTTAAGTCCCAGAATAAGGCCATAAACGTATTTCTCGACAGGGTTAAATCATACACCAACAGGCGTACCGTCCCTTTAAGTCAAAACAAATCATAAAATTAGCTCCTATTCCCTTTAGGGAAAACTAACTACACCATAGCTTTAGCCCTTTCTAACGGTGCTGGCCAACTAAACTGGTTCCCAGCTTAAAACATGACCTATCATATGCAACAACACAGTCTTCGGTACATTAATATGTTACTTAGTTCTTTCTCTGTTACTATTAGGGCTCCAGGCAATTCCCTCTGGACCCTGCAAGAGTTCAGAGAATCCCTCCTCTGTAGTTCCAAGGTTATGGACTGGACATGCCCGTTTCAGCACGGTCTCGCATCCTTCATTCTTCTTACTCTGGGATTAAGACCCAGTCAGTCCCAGCAGGCTCCGCGACCACTGTCAGCGAGCGTAGATATTGTGCCATCCAGCTTCCATTTTTGGGGAGACCTCTGTCTTTCTTCTCCCTTCTCTGAGGAAAAGTAGTCTCTCTCAGAATGGCAGCTCTCTGTGTCTACCTTAAAACAGTTCCTTGTTCATTCAGGAGTCCAGCCTGATTAGCTGCAGCTGAAACTAGCTTTCCAGGAGGAGGTTAACTGTTTGTACGCTGGAAAGCACCCTTACTGCACAATTCCAGGTATATGGTGCATGCTACCTGTTGGCTCACAGAATTCTGAGTTATCCGCCGATGGTTGTGGGGACTGCAGGACAGGCTTCTGGGGTATATACCCGACATGTACTCCATGGTACACAGCGCTTCCATCTGCCGTAAGCTCCAGATGTAGGGAGGCAATCTCCTACGGTAGAAACGATTACCTCTCCCCCCAGTAAGATCACACACCAGGCAGGTGGTATACTGTATTCAACTGGAGCAGATTTATTCCTGTACACTCACAGCACATGGCAGTTCTCTGCCCAATACAGTCTCTGTTCTGGTCTCCAAACTTAGGATGGTCCCTGGACTATTATAAGGAACATTTACAAGAATCCCACATCAACCATAAAATTACATGATACAAGCAAGATAAGCATCAGCAAGGGAGAGTGACCTGGGAGACGACATGTTACCAAAGTTTTCATGGAAATCGTTCAATAATTTTTCAAGACATTAAATTTGAAAGAAAAATTTAATCCAAATAGATGTGAATACTTGTCATCAACGATTTGCAGATTGCCTTGTTTTATTTGTCACAAGTCCTATAGTAACAAACCAGAGAACTTGACGCAGCAAATAAGGTGAATGTGAATCTCAGCAAGACCAAAGTTATGTGCAGGCAGTGAATGGGGTGTGGGGGTGGGCAGGCAGGCAGTGACTGGGGTGTGGGGGTGGGCAGGCAGTGACTGGGTGTGGGGGTGGGCAGGAAGTGACTGGGGTGGGTGGGGGGTTGGGCAGGCAGTGACTGGGGTGGCTGGGGGGGTGGGCAGGCAGTGACTGGGGTGGATGGGCAGGCAGTGATAGGGGTGGGTGGGGGCGATGGGCAGGCAGTGGTAGGGGTGGGTGGGGGGGTGGGCAGGCAGTGATAGGGTGGGTGGGGTGGGTGGGCAGGCAGTGATTGGGGTTCAGGCAGTGACTGGGGTGGGTGGGGGGGGGGTGCGTGGGAAGGAGCCAGCATCACAATCTCCCCCTGGTGCCCTGATCCCGAGGAGGCATACCCCCCAGCTCGCCCATATATCCCTCTCTCACCCTGCGGTTCCTCACCTCGCACCCGTCCGCGCTCCTCCTTGGGCTGCCCCCAGGTCTCTCCTCCCTCCTGGCCTCCGCCGGCTACTGGGCTGATACAGAGGAGCTAGGCCGCGGCCCAACCTCCCCCCTCCGGGTACCGTCTGCACTCCACATCCACGTCGGCGGTGTCCGGCCCCCCCGGCGAGGCAGAGTGGTACACGCACGCATCTCACTCCCCTCTGTCTGCAGATAGGAGCCCGTGAAGGGAGAGGCGGAGAAAGCCTGGTGGCGTGCTCTGGGGAGGGGGGGGGGGAGCAGGCTAAGGGGTGGGGGGGAAGTGAGAGCTGGGGAAGGGAGAGCGCTGGGGAGTGGACTCAAAGGCGTGGTGTGTGTGAGGCTGGCGGGCATGTGGTGTGTGAGTGTGGGAAGGGCGTATGCGGTGGCAAGTGCGGAGGGGTGATAGAAGGGGGGGTCAAGGCCGGAGGGGTTAGAGGGGGGAGTGTTGTACTTACTTTGTTCTGTGTCATGGTCAGCATCTCCAGGGGTGAGTGGTAGAGGCTGTGTCAGAGTGGTGTGTGTTAAGAATGGAATCCGCAGGGTAGGCTCACACAGTATGAGGAAGCTCAGGGGGGTGAGAGTTTGAAGCTGTATGAGTGTGGTGTGTGAGTGGAACAGTGGGTTAGAGCACACCGGCCAATGAGAGCCGTGGGGGGTGGGACACACTGGGGTGGGTTAGACACACCGGCCAATGAGAGCCGTGGGAGGGCGGGCAGACCGACGGACCAATCAAATGGTCTCCAGACACTCACACACAAGATTTTGAGAAACATATATATATATATAAAGGAGAGAGGAGAGAGCGCACGCCCCATAGTATAAAACCGTAAATTTATTGAGGGGAAGGGGGGAAGGGGGGGAAAAATGCACTCACAAGGGTACAAAGATTAAAAGCATTTCGTGATCATATCACCACCATCCGGTAGCTGCACTTGATTCAGAAGGCCCTCGATCTCGAAGATGAAGGAACCACGATCTATCAAGATTTCCAGGGTATGTAGATAGTTCAGCAACAAGTTCCAGAGATCCCAAAGAATATCTCCTTGCTGGTAGGCCTCTGTAGTGTTTGGCGCTCGAATCGGTCTGTTCCTGCGCTCCGTGATGACGTAGTGTCTATGCGTCTTGCGTAATGACGCTCCCTGACGCGTTTCATCACACACGGGTGACTTTTTGAAAAAAAATTCTTTTTGGTTTAAATATTCTTGTTTATATACCACAGTGTATGTTATTAATAGGTTGTTTATTTATTTATAACATTTTTTTATATATTTACATTCACCTTCTTGAAATATTTGCACAGGCACTTAGTTAGTTATTCATTTCAATATATATTTATTTATAATTTATATTTAGTTTATTTAGTATTAACTATAATATCAATATATATCTTATACACATCTTTCACTTGTATTTAATACCTTCACTAGGCGCTGCTTTATTGCTTTTTTGTTTGTCCACATATATATATATATATATATATATTCTAAGGGATATCAAAAGACCAAGACGAAGATGAAAAGTACAATGTGAGTAGCAAATCCCAAACATGTGTAACCCTGCTTCCTTCCTTCCCCCAAACTCTACGGTGGTGTCTAGGGTGCATGAGGGCAGATTACATGCGGTGTGGTGCGTACCTGTGAGGAACACGAGGGCCTGAGCTTCCCGCGATGTTGTGGGGGAGCCAGGAACGGGCTTTTGGGGTGGTAGCCTCCATGATCTCTTAGTGGTGCAGCGCCTCCATCTTTTATACTCCCAGGAATATGGGACAGGACCGGTATAGAAGAACCCCTTGGGTCCCAGGGTAATACTCTCCAAGTTACACACAGTCTTTGTCAAATAAAGAAACTTTTCGTTATTATCAGTGCAGCACTCTCCCAATGATTGTGGCTTCCAACAGCCGCAACAACAATAGTCAAGACGGGTTATTACGCCACTCGCCTTCCACCCCGATAATTCCTCCTCTTCTTCCCTCCAAGTATCTCCTCTGGCAGGATGGTCTGGGCTAGGGCTTCAATACCCCGTGGCCCACCCCCGAGGTTAGCCTCGAGGTGGGTCTTGAATTCTCCCCATCACCCCTTGCAGTGGGGTGAGGGCATTGGTCCACCAAGTCTATAATTCTATCAGCTCTACCTATAGACGCTGATTCTTTTCCGCTCCTCTCTGTCTGATCCGGCACTCTGCCCCGGGGAGACCGCAGCCTCCTGATGCTCCTCGGACCGATCCGCAGGACTCTTTGGCTCACGGAATACTAACGGAACTGCATACGCCCGGCATAACTAACCGGCAACTCCAGACTCTCGATATCACTATCCACTCTTACTAACTCTAACTCTCCGGAGTTGGCTGCTAAATATAGAGCTAGCCCCACCCCACATGGTGTCAGCAGAGCCTCCCCTCTTGCTCACGCCTGCAGCAGAGTCCAGGCCTGCGTCTACCACTCAGGATAGGGCTATGAAGGGGGAAAACTCATGATGATTACTGGCGCCTGATCTTAACAGGGCTTATCACAGTAGAAGGAAGATAGGTATAGCCTGGGCTGTTTACAGGGGGCTACACATGTATATATCTATATATATGTATACATGTATATATGTGTGTATATATATATATATATATATATATATATATATATATAATCAAAAAATAAATAGATGATACCGTTCTGTGGCTAACGAAATGCTTTTATTTGTGCGAGCTTTCGAGATACACTGATCTCTTCTTCTGGCGATGTTACAATGAATGAAGCAAGGATTACTTAAAAACAGTGTCTCTTGGAATGTTATCTGTGCTGGTCCTTCCCCCGATGTGGATGTGTTTTATGGCTAGAGGTGTCAAAGGGTTACTGAAAGCAAGTGAAGAAAGAGCGTGTATGTGTATCAGTGTGAATAAGAATGAGAAAAAAAAAATATATATAAATATATATATATATATATATATATATATATTATTTTTTTTTAAATATATATAAATAAATCTATCTTTGAATTTTTCAGGGTCTGGCTATGTCATTTACTTTCATCTCTGTTTTGCACTATTAGATCTCACAGAGATTACATTATAACAGTATGTTTTTGATCATGACTATATGTATACTTTACTGGTGTTTACATACAATATTGGTGTTAGCATACAGTTTAGCCTTTCTATCAATATGCAACAGACCCCCACAGCGATAATATTCTGGGACCAGGGCAACCGCAATCACGATAACGCAGTGTGCCCTTGAGTGAAACAGTAAGGCTTGCTACATCTGTAGCTTGGATGGTGAGCTACACCTGTAAATGAGCCTGGCAGCAGAATTTAGGATGGACTGGAGTGGGGATACACTGAAGCGGGGAGACCCACTGGATGCAAGTTACAGTAATCCAGTCGGGATATTAAAAATTAATGAATTAGAATTTTGGTGCATTGTGTGTTGAGGAAACGGTGCATTATTCCATTGTTTTAGAGATGGAAGTTGCAGCAATTGGTGAAGTGCTGGATGTGTGGAATAAAGGAGGAAAGAGTCAAGTATGACCCATAAACACCTGGCTTGTGGTATTGGAAGGATAATGGATATATAATATCTACTTCATTGTGAGAAAAAAAGTGAGGCATAGGGTTAGAATTAGAGGGAGAGAGAAAAGAATAGCATGGTTAGAACATGTTGGTTTTGAGATATCTGGGAGACATCCAGGAGCAAATAGTACAAGGACAGATGGTAACATGAGTGGAGAGAGGGAGAGAGTTTAGAAGTAGATCTGGGTATCATTTGCATGGAGGTGATAGTGAAAGCCAAATGACTATGTTTGCCCAGGGATGTGGTATACAGAGAAAAGAGAGCACCAACTTTTCGTGAGAGTGGAGAAGAGGACAGGAAACACAGAAGGAGGCTTTAGATAGATAGGAAGAGAACCAGGAAAGGAAAGTGCCACCGGGGCCAATGGAATAGACAGTATTGTATGGAGTACAGTGGAGTACAGGTGGTCGACAGCATCAAAGATAGCATAGAGGTCTAGTAAAAATAGTGAGGAAAACTATCCTTGTGGTTTTGCCTTGAGAAGATCATTGAGAGCTTTTGTTAGAGCAGACTCTGTGGAGTGGTTCACAGTGGATTCCAGATTGAAGTGTATTAATGAAGGAGTTAGAGGTAAGAAAATGTTCTATTAAAATTAAGTTAGAGTTTTTCTTATAATAAGCAAATATTTTTAAACCTTTGTATGTATTATAAAATGTAAAACAGAAACCTAAGTATATTATTGGTGAGTAAAGGTATGGGAAGTCATAAGATCTATTGAATGTGCAGTAACTGTTTTCAATGCATTGATGATTATACTTGTATATTCAGTATATTCACTATGTCCATTATATTTAAAAACCCACATGCAAATAGTAAACTTTGTTACCATAGCGTAATGTAGTAATAATAATAACAATAATAATAATAATAATAATAATGACAGTACCATGATGATACGTGCTACCAGTGCATTGCAAATTAAAACCTTGCAGGCCCTTGTGACATCAGTGGGGTTAACATTAAACACAATCCCCCAACAATAAACATAAATAAGCACATATAACAATTATACATCTTTATTTCACAATATTTATCCCTTAGCAGCCAAGTGGGCAGCTAGACACGTTAAATCTATGATTAGTTGACCCCTAGGTTTTACTAACTGGTTAATATGGAAAAATCTAATAGAATGTTCATGTAACATAGTTTGTCTCATTCCAGTCTGTCCAGTGTTATCTCGCCTATGAATATACTGTAGTGGCTATTATATACATAGTCAGGTCAGACATAATGTCAGCTTGTGGTAGGTGATAAGAATCTGGGGAATTTTTTTTGCCGTAGCCTTATCTCCCCAGGTATGGGACCTCAGTGAATAGCTTATGAATAAGTAATTTTTGCGATATTTACTAATTTACACACTCGTACTGTATGTCATTTAAACACCTGTAATCTATTCAGTGGTAACAGTACAGTAAACACCGGTTTAACAGTCATTTAAAAATATATATCTATTTTTCTCTGTCTCCTGTGAGGTTACCTGGGTCAACATGGTCTTTGTTTTTTTGTTTTATTGTCCCATTACAGTCTACAGATGTAGCAGAGATTTGACCTGATCTCTAGGCTAACTTCAAAAGTGAGCAACAATTCTTGAGACTGTTCTGGCCAGCAGACAAAAAGGTAACAGAAATGACACACTCCATTTACTTACAGATTTAAAAAGGTATGATAATTAAAATCTGCTGTAATTAATGAGGATAACACATATAGATTTTTGATGCGCCAAAATACAGAATTGTACTGACACTAAACATGACAGGGTATCTGAGTTGCATATGTCAAATATTTGTTTCCCTCCCAAATATTAGAATTAGCCCTGTCAAAACAGATGCATAAAGCATTATTCTAGGGGTCATAGGAAGGGAGTTATAGGGTATTTTATACTCTCAGATTCATTTGGGTTTAAAATTATTTTCTCTCCCAGCCTTAAATGTCATGAACGATTGATGAGTGGGAGATTAGATACATCCACAAAAGGCTGGTGTGTCCTTGTCACAGAGACAAAATGTTAAGCATAAAAACAATGCATTTGAGAATCAAAATCAGAAGAGGGGTCTTATTCCAAATAACATAGGAATTTTCATATTTCAATAGGTGGTAACGTGTTAGGCTTTCTGTTTTATATCTGTTATTTTATTCAGCTGTCTGCATTTATATAGTGTATGTTTTTGTACTGTAACATTCCTTTTCTGTAAACCAGCACGGCACAGTTTTCATATAATAAATCTAAAATGCAATAAGTACTGTCTTTGGGCTCTAAATTAACCTCTGCTGAAACAGGGATATCCTGAAAACCTAAACTGTTGGGGGGTCTTGAGGACAAGAGTTGAGAACCCGTGAAGTATTGAAATGTGCAGATGCAGCCACCAGCATTAGAACACTTACCTGGGAGATTCTGGGAGATTCTGGGGGAGTCTCGCAGTAAATGCCTCAACATGTCTGTGAGATTCTTAAAGGCCCATATGATTAACACAGTGGGGGTCCCTGCAGTCCCATTCAGGTTGAATGGGACTGCAGGGACCCCTGCTGTGTTAATCCGATGGGCCATTAAGAATCTCACAGAAATGTTGAGGCATTTACTGTGAGACTCCCCCAGAATCTCCCAGAATCTCCCAGAATCTCCCAGGCATGAGTTCTAATAAATATTGTTGCTAACCTTTTGCTAATAATGGTTTCTGAATAACGATTTTAGTTAACAACATTTTTCTGACACTGATACAGGGTGTTTCACACTAGAATCACAATGTATTTACTTGTGGGAGTTCCGTGCCTCTTTAGTGTGCCGACCCGGCACATGTTTGACTACCAGAATTTGTTAGTGCTGGAGTCATTCCACGATTATCATTTTTTTTGTTATAAATAACAATATTGGAGGTATTGGGTCCTCCGTAGTCCGTTGCACCCTGCAAATATTCTTTTGTCTTCTAGTGTGTGCTGTATATCATTTTTCTGTTCAATTTTTTTTTGTTATGTTTGTAGAAATGTCAATTTGTATTCAGGAAGAGTTGGGTGCTGCTCTCCTCGATAGTATTTAGTTGTGCCACGGCCTTAAATGAAAATCATTGACACTACATAAGTACACTATAATTTCAACCACGAATATCAAATTACTGTATGTGGATCCTGAATCCTAAATTCGCCTGTTGTGTCAAAACGAGCTCTGACATATTACCCACGTACAGTATAGCTGCCTTAATCCTTTGATTCCTATGGCAATTGAAGTGGGGATGTTGCTTACAGTGCATGCCTAGTTTTTAAAGTACAGTATAAGGAACGTTCTATTAAATGCTTGCATGCACCAGGGTAAAACAGATGCCTGGTTTTCTCTTTAAGCTTTTTTGAATTGTTGGATTTCTTTTTTTAACCTGAGACAATTTCTGTAAAGTTGCAACAATGAGGTTCTGTTTACATATAAAAGAAAAACATAAAGGCAGCCATAAGGCATGTGCACTAGGGACGTATTCTCTCTTGTTTCTGTATCACGTTACATTTCTTGGACTCTGGATATACATTCTTCTTATTCCTTTCTTTACACATACTGTACATCTACTTATAATGCTATTTCTTATGGACATTTCGAGATATTTGAAGCCCTGAAGTCAGTGAGACAGTCACGGTCCCTGCTCACAGGCTTGCATATATACACTCTCATACATACATTCTCACACATACACAATGTTACAATAAGAACAATGACGCAAACAGAAGCACACACAGGCTCATCTATAGAGATATGGGAATGTGTCTCAGTTTGCGTTGTGAAAATGTTTTTGAATAAAATTCCCAAGTTTTCGTGAAAGATTTACATACAAAAATGTTCAACATTTCAATGCGGATTTTTGCCAAACGTACACGAATATGAACGTTACACATACTGTATATACTGCAAGTGCTGCTACAGTCATTTCAACATCCAGTCATATATGCAATGCGGAAGAGGATCTAATGATTCGCTCGCGTGCACTGTAACAGATGGTGTTGGGAGCAAGGCTGCCGATAGTGGGGGAGCACAGGGACATCTGTCTGGGGCCCGGTGGTGAGGGGAGGACCAGTGTGGTCGTCCAAATCCAGAAATTAGGTTGCACATTCTCAGCTTCCTGGGTCACCCCCCTCCATTATCTGATAGAGCCCTGATGGACCCAATACACCCAATGGAGGAGTAAGAAAGCAAGAGACAGACAGAGGGGGAGGAGTCTGAGAGGAGGGGATGGCATCGGAAAGAAAAGGGGGCATTAGAGAAGGGGGAGGGGTCTGAGAAAAGAGATGGGGGGGTCTGAGAGAAGAGAAAGGGTGAGAGAGAAGGGTAGAGTGATAGTGCAGTGTAGCGTGAAATAGAGCAGTGGGGGAGATTGTGAGAAAGGGAAGGGAGAGTGCGAGAGAGAAGAGGGACTTGCAGGGCTGATTACAAGGAGAGAGTAGACATTTTTCTCTTACTCAACTCCCTGTGGTCCTGGGGGAGAGCCTAGTCCTGGTCTCTGGAAAAGCTAGTGGCTGCCTTGGCTCAGAGTGCCCTGTCATCCTGCTCTAGTACCTATGCACACTCAACTTGATGAGCAACGGGGTTTAGAAGCTGTTTTACAGCATCCTTCTCCTCGTCTTCACACTAGGAGCTGAAGTTGGCAGCACTAGTAGTTACAAGTACTTCTGCTAGTGCTTTTACTGTAGCTTTCAAAGTTTCAGGTCTCTTGAATCAAGACCATCAATACGAGTTAAAAGAAACACTATCGCAGAGTCATCAATGCGCAATCTGCTGTATATTGCCAGAATCTGTGATATCTGCTATTAAAGTCAATGATTGGGGCGCGATACAGTGGATTGTGCTTTGATAACTCTGGGGCAGTAACTTTTTACTTTATAGATGTTGCCAATGTTATTGCGATCCGTGGCATGCTGCAGCGGGACATAAACAACGCACAGGCGGGTGAAGAGGCCATTGTTTTGAATCAGGAACGGGAAATAAAGAAGTTATCGTATGTATATCTTCATTTATATAGCGTCACCTATGTACATTGCGCGTCACAGCAGTAATACACGTGACATAATAATATAATATATATTTTTATATTCTCCCAAAAATCCATAAAGGTCTCCAAAACCCGCCCGGGAGACCGATAATATCAGGCATCAATTCATTAACGTCAAACTTATCAGCTTATATTGATAGTTTCCTCCAGGGCTACGTCAAAGATATGCCATCATATTTGAAAGATACAGCGGACATTATAAATACTCTGAATAAATTTGTATGGAAGGAGGACTATTTATTAGCGACTATAGATGTGGCTTCGCTGTATACATCCATTGCACATCAATTAGGCCTACAAGCGGTGGAGTATTTTCTTAGAAATGATCCAGATTTACACGAACTCCAGATAAAGTTTCTTTTGGATAGTATTTTATTTATTTTACAAAAAAATTACTTTGTATTTGACAATATTTTTTATGTTCAGAAATGTGGCACCGCCATGGGAACAAGGTTTGCCCCCAGCTACGCTAACCTCTTTATGGGGTTCTGGGAGGATCGTACCATCTGGCCCGGAGGCGTGCTGGGGGGTAGCCTTGTCCTATGGCGGCGCTACATTGATGACATTATCCTTATTTGGCAGGGAGAGAAAGTAGATTTGGAGCAATTTATTTTAGATCTGAACAAAAATGATTTTAACCTTACATTTACACACACTATAAGCGAGAGTTCAGTCGAATATTTAGATTTAAATATTTATATAGAGGGAGGTACTCTAAAAACTAAAACACACTTTAAAAACGTTGATTGCAACAATTTCATCTTGAGATCAAGCTGCCATCACCA
Organism: Ascaphus truei; assembly: GCF_040206685.1. Classification (NCBI taxonomy): domain Eukaryota; kingdom Metazoa; phylum Chordata; class Amphibia; order Anura; family Ascaphidae; genus Ascaphus; species Ascaphus truei. The sequence goes on from NC_134486.1 coordinate 397,034,533, forward strand.
TCAGTGGATGGACGGGGTCCCCTATAGCCAGTATAGGAGGCTCCGCAGAAACTGTACCGAAGATAATGTTTTCAATGATCAATGCAAAGTTTTGGAAAAAAGATTTATGGAGAAAAATTATAGCCAGGATATTTTAGATAATGCATTTTTGAAGGCAAAGAATTTAGACAGAAAAGAAACTCTAATATCTAACAAAAAAACAAATCTTATATCTCCCACGTCGATCAATCCATATGATACTGCGTTTATGACTACTTTCAATAAAGAAGCTAAGACTATAGAAAAGATTTTACGTAAACACTGGCACGTTTTAAAATCAGATAATATATTAAGGGAAATCTTACCGGACAATCCAAAAATAATTTTTAAAAAGGCACAAAATATAAAAAATTTAATTGCACCTAGCGCCTTAAGAAACACACGAGAGATGAATCAAGGGTGGCTTAAAGATTTGACAGGTTTTTATGGCTGCTCTTCTTGCAAGGCCTGCCAACATAAACTAAAAGATAAAACTAGTTTTACAAGCCATAGAAACAATGAGTCTTTTAAAATCAAGCAGTATATTAATTGTACCACTAATTTTGTAATTTATATTCTCCAGTGCCCGTGTGGGCTTCAATATGTAGGGAAGACATCTAGGCCCATTCGCACCCGCATCATTGAACACCTTAGTAACATTAGAAGGGGGATTTTAACTCACAGCGTTTCAAAACACTACGCAAAATATCATCAGTCAAATCCGGATAGTCTGAAATTTATGGCTATCGAGAATGTGAAACAACACTGGAGGGGCCGTTCACGAGAGGTGGATTTAAGTAAAAGGGAAATGTACTGGATTCACAAGCTAGGTACATTAATACCACATGGCTTGAATTCAGACTTTGAAGTGCTACCCTTTTTACATGACTGAAATTGACTCATCTTTGGCCCCTTTTTTAACTACAATCATCTCTTTTATTATTTCTTGTCTTAGGATTGTTGCATTGTTTTATCAATTTTTTTACCAATTGTAATGTTTTAATGAATTTTAAATCTATAAATTTAAAATTAAGCTAAATTTGATAGATATTCCCTTTTTTATACAAAAATCTTTTTATAAAGATTTTTTAATTACATTTTTTTAACATCGATTATAGTCCCGCTGTTAGTTTATATTTTATTAATTATTTAATGTATAATAAATATTTTAATTATATACCCCAATCTATAACACATTGACCTTTACCCTTAAGTCTACCTCCAAATGAAAGATAACATCCAGTAACATATAAGAATCTGAAATCTCCTCATACAATATTTAATGTAGACAGTATCTGCCATACTAATACTTGTTTCATATCTCTCCTCTCTCCCAACCTAGATAGTCTTCATGATCTGTTGTGTATTATTATTATTTTGTATTTAATATGATAGTATTATCTGTCCTTTTTATTTATTATAACTATAGTTAACTGGACAGAATGAGTTATCACACTTGCATTATTTAATAAATCTATATTACCAATTAATTAATTTTTATAATTCTTATAGTTTTTTAATTATGTATTAATAAAGATTGTCTTAATGAAACCATTATGTATTTTAAATATTATGTAAAGCAATGAGTGTAGGTTTTTTTTTGACCACAGAGCAATGTGCCTATGTAAAGGCAAACCTGTGGGTTAAATTCTGTTTTGAATCAGCTGAAAGAGATTAGCACTAATTAACCAATTAGACTTTATTCACATAAATACACCATGCCCACGTAACACTGTATGACGCTCCTGACGAAGCTGTATGACGCAGCGAAACGCGTAGAGCCTGATCCAGAGCTTACTCAGTCAAGCTGCAGCTGACTGGAAGCGAAGACCAAAGACTCCAAAGACTCCAGACGTTTGTGCGCTCCAGTGATCCCCCCCTCGGTGCCTCACAGTCCATTGCCATCGGATGTGTCCAGATACCACCCGGAAGTGACGTCAGACGCCATCGCGACGACAACACTAGGAACAGAGGAGGACGGGGAGACAGCACAGCAGGCGCACTGAGCGCTAAAAGAAACCTTTATGTGCCTGATATTTGTGTACAGAATGTGAGTACATTCCCTACCATTTCATTGTTTATAAAACACTGCTTGTTGCAAGCTATACTATTGGCCGTTTCTTCTGCTCTTCTTTTACACATATTTTATGGGAAATTGAGCTCCACCATTCCTGAAGCAACCCTCATAAGGGAAGATCAAGAGGGGATAAAAGACCTACCCAAAGAAACCTCACCACCATATCATTATCTGACAGAGTCAGAGAAAAGCGAATTTACCCTATATGTTGCTGTAAGTAGGTTCTCCCCCAGAGCTAAGATTCACGCAAATTAACTCATCATTGAATCACAATACTGCACAATTATTGTTTGTATATGTTTTTTATTCACATGTTGTTTTCCTGACCGGGTCGCTCACTTTCCACAACCAACCACGACTGTACTTGTGGGAAATCCGAGCATATTTCCCTGGAAGGTTTGAGAAGTACCCTGTCGGGTAACATCATTTAATTGATTGTATCACACTTTATAATTTAGTAGAGAGCTGTGGCGCCTAGGCAAGTCATTTAGTATAATAATATAACACATAATGGGAATAAGCGCTTCCAACATGAAAGTAACATTAGGAAAAGGAGACTTACAATCTAAGTGGTAATTAGGAAGCACTTACAGAGACAGTAGGAGGGTAGATGTTTTTCTACTTGGTCTTCCGCCTTTACTTGAAAATATAATTAACAATTTCACCCACCCATGGATATTCTCCAACCTGGCTAGTAAGTTATGTACAGTATGTATGTCTTTATTTATATAGCGCCATTCATGCACATAGCGCTTCACAGAAGTAATACATGTGACATACTGTAATCATGTAACACATAATGAGATTAAGCGCATGAGACGTACAGTAAAAGTAACATTAGGAAAAAGGAGTCCCTGCTCCGAAGAGCTTACAATCTAAGTGGGAAGAACGTACAGAGACAGGAGGAGGGTGTTCAGTCAGGGATGTGTGCAAGGGGTCAAGGTCGATGTATGAAGTGTATAGTCATGTCATTTATCTGCTGAAGCGAGCCACAGGTTGCAATAACGTTGGTTACATCTGAATAATGCTTAGCAAATTCACATTCTTATGGCAAAGCTACAGTAGATACATAAATGTAATTCTTCTTAGAATGATGCCAAAACACAACACGTACAAAGAGCATATTAAGGTGTTCTTACCTGTCCCTCCCCTATCTCCTCTGTCACCTTTTTCTCCTTTGGGACCTCGGTCACCTAGGAAGTAAAAGAAAAGTGATTTATATAAAACGTCCTATAAACTAATGCGTGCATCCGACTGCAACACGCAAATGATTCTGAAAAGCAAAGACAGCGTTTGGTAATGGATAATGCAGGGAAACTCTTGCAATATTTTACTTGAAGTCAAGTTGGAAACCTTGGATATTATTTTCTAAAATCTCCTTTGAGCAAAAATAAAGTAAAGGAAAATCAGCACAAAAGAAAAGCACCGGATTTACCAAAGGAAAACCACCAATTGCTTTAAACTGATTTTTTTATTTTCTCTGATAAATCTGGTGATGTTTTTATCTGGCTCTTCCCCAGTTTGACAGTATTTAGTACAGACTTTAGTAAGTACAGTAATGATGTGGCTCAGTGATTAAAGACACTGACTGTAAACAATGGCATTGAGTTTGAATCAGGGGAACCTGGTTTAAATCCAGATGTCAGCACCTTGTGACCTTGGGAAAGTTACTTTATTATCCCTGTGGCTCAGGCACCAAAAACATAGATTGTAAGCTCATCTGTAACATTCCTATGTGCTGCGCACTGCACTCTATATTGTAACATTCCTATGTGCTGCGCACTGCACTCTATATTGTAACATTCGTATGTGCTGCGTACCGCGCGCTATACTGTAACATTCCTATGTGCTGCGTACCGCTCGCTATACTGTAACATTCCTATATACTGCACACTATATTGGAATTGTGAAGTGCTTTGAGTACCATTGGGAGAAAGGTGCTATGATTAATAAAGTTATTGTTATTATTATTATTATTATTGTTATTATGTTTAGTGACAAGGGTTGTATATGACCCCTTAGAGCAATTCATGTATTTGTCCCAATTATAGTGGAGTTCGGCTCTGAGAAAGAAGTATGCAGCCCATGGTGATTTATTAGGAAATGTGCTGTATATTTCAGTGAAATGAATAGAAATATGTTATTAGGGAAAGGATCTGTAAGGAGGTTAACAATTGAAATGAATGGATATATATATATATTTATATATATATATATATATATATATATATATATATATATATATATATATATATATAAAAGAAAAAGAACCAGCGCACAGGAATATACAGTACTAATAATAAACGTTTCTTGATGATGGTACAAAAGAGTGAAAGTTCAACAATAAGAACTAGAGGATTACTCAGTGAAAACCAGTGATAACTACAGTAGAATGTGATGTGCATATAATAGGGGGGATGCTGCTCTTCAGGGAAAACTAATCCTAATACACATGAAACAAAAAAATGAAGAATGCACAGTCCAAGTGCATATAGAGTATTAGGACCAATTGATAATGTAGCCCCGAGGTGAAATTTGAATCCCTGGCCCCTCTCCGCGAGTGCCGTGCGGTAGCGGGTGCCGCCGGAGGCTGTGACGGACCCGCCGGCACTTCGCGAGGGTGGGGGCCAGTGCAGGGAGTAGATCGGAGCTGTGGTTGCCGGGGACGCGATCGGGCCGTCGCTAGGGCCGCGATCGCGTTGCCACCGGCTCGGCGGCTTAAGCAGAGTGCGCCGCCATTGCGCGTTAGCTCGCGCATGCGCAGGAGGCGGAAAGCGCGCGATAGGATCCTCAGTGCAGGGAGAGATCGCGCGAGAGTAGGGAAGGTAGTAGAGAGGTTGAGGCGGCCATTAGGGGTTCGCGCATGCGCAAGGGAAGCGCGCACGCGGCCCCAATGCTTTAGGCAGCCCCTGGGAACTACAATTCCCAGGAGGCTTAGGGAGACAGGCATCAGGTGCCTGAGTGTGGCCAATAGGGCTGGAGGAAGCTCAGCCCGGGAATATAGATACATTTCCCGGGCTTTGCATGCATCAGTCAGGCAGAGGAGAAGGAAGGTGTAGGAAGGGTGCAGGGAGCGCGTGGCTCCTGCATCAGGTAAGGGTTCTCCCTAGATCCCCAGGCAGGCCCCAATTCCCGGGAAGGGCAGGGGGTAACTGAAGAGGGACGCCTTAGCTAGGGAGGTGACCCTTGAGTGTGGAAGGTGCAGGTTTGGCAGTGCCACAGCGGAGAGGGCTGTGGGCACTGGCAAATAGGCACAGTGTGCTAGTAGTGGATTGCTACGGGATCCAGGTGGCTGTGTGTGATTGCAGCTGTCTGTGTGTGTGTGTCGCTGTATGTGCTGGGCGCAGTGCGTGCAGTGTGTGTGAAGTGTGTGTGGATCCCTGCAGGCTGACAGTGTGAGCTGAGTGTTGGCTGCAGGTGAGTTAGGCTGCTAGGATTAGCAGTTACAGTTGAGACTGGGTAGCTAGGGGAAGGGGGGCAGGTTATGGTCCACAGGCCCTAGGAGTTTTCCCCAAGCCATCCCAGGTTGCGGTTCCTCAGGGACAGGCCCTAGGTTAGGGTTGCTGTCACTCTAGAAGTAGTTAGGCAGAAAGCTGATAGCTGCGGTTGCTGTTCCCATGCGGTTGGTGTTGCCTTGATCCGGTTGGAGTTCCCGGGAAGCGGTGGGACCCTCGTTGGGGTCCACCAGCAGAGTACCTGGAGAGGATCAGACGGACGTCTGACCCTTTGAGAAGTGTGTGGCGGTCCCGAGCATCGGAGTGCTCGGAAGGTACCTCTGAATATAAGTGCACCAACTGGGCCCTAGCTTAATATAGTGACTGCGCAGTCACCCACGACCTCCGTAGGATTTACGAGACATTGGGTGTGGGGTGATCACAGGACACTGGGTGGGGAACACCAGACATTGGGCTGAGGTGATGCGGGTAGAGCATCTGGTTATGTAAGGGTTATGTTATGTTATGCAATGTGTTATGGTATGTGATATGTGTTCTCAAGTAAAGTGTTAGTATTGTTTTATCTACGTGTGTTATGGTATTTCTTACTCAGGGCTATCTTTCCTAACGGGGGATCCTGGGTAAGTGGAGGCGCTGCACCAGGTAACGTTAAGGGTTTCCCCAGGCTCCCAGCTAGCGGAGGCTCAGATCTCCTGGAGCCACAGGTATTATGCAGTTACCAGTAATCCCTTAGAGCAGGTGTGTTGCAGGGAAAGGGACCGGTTAGACCACGAGGGGCCAATGTGAGATTGGGTGGGTCGGCCGGTTCACAAAAAGGGTTACATTTGGAGGCGCTGCTGAGATATCAGACCTGGGGTGCCCTGTACATGTTTTTCTAAATTTGTGTCCTATTTTTGTTTCGCCATGGGGAAGCCCTCAAGGCGGAGAAAGCCACGTGCTAAGTTCCCGGCCGCGCGGGAAAATGTTGCCAACAGTTCTCCAGGACTGGCGGGAAAACCCGAGCCCCGCCCCAACACTGTGAGTGACTCAGAACAGAGCTCGCAACATTCCCTGAAAGACTGTGCTGCCCCTCCTCTAGAGTCCACCAGGGGGAGGGAGTGTCTTGAGCAGAAATCAGAAATTTCTGTTCCCCCTCTGGAAAGCAAGGGATGCCAAGAAAAACACCCTTGGCTGTATAGGATCATACGGGCCCCCCATTTAGACTTGTCCATGGTGGTGTGCCCGTGTGCATTAAGAGACTGGAAGGCGACTGGTGGCTGGATGGACGGAGCATCTGAGTCACCAGTTGCCCTCACGATGACCGTGGTAGACGGGGAAGAATGCCTACACGGCCGTCTGCATGACTGTGAGTGTGCCGTTGGTGAGCTGACCCAAGGGCCTAAGTGTCCTGACTGTGCGGCGCAGTTCCTGCAACCCAAACCGCCAGCGGCAAAGGACTCTGTTGTAGAAATGGAGTGTTCCCTCCCCGAGGATGAGAGAGACTGCCAGGGGTTACACCCTGATGTGTATGAGCCCTGGAATTTGCCAGGAATGGAGGTCACGATGCTAATGTGCCCCTGCCTGAGCGGAGCCCTTAAAGATGGAGTCGAACCATCTCAGTTACAGTTAGGTTTCAGGTCAACTGAGGTGGATGGAGAAACATTTACCCAGTGTTGGAACCTCAAATGTGGCTGTTCCCGGAGGGAGGCACTGGCGTGGGAGCCCCAATGTGAGTGTTGCGGGGCCTGGTTCCTAAAACCTATCCTGCCCCAGGCGGCGGAACCAGCCGAGAAAGAAGAGGAGGAGCTGGACCTCCCTCCTACAGTAAATGATGCTTGTCCTCAGTTTGTTTTAATTCCAGAGGCCTCCGGGGACCCGTGTGTCCAGACCACTGTTGCAGACCCTCTCAAAGGGGACGTGCAAATGGAGGAGCAGGAACCTCTGATGGCGGAACCTGCGGAGAAAGAGGCGCCTGATGGTGCTACCGAGGTGGGTGAAGCCGCTACTAATGCTTCTACTTCAGCCATGGAGGTGGTGGAGGGCCCGTGTGCCCACATGAACTTACCAGACGCTGAGGCGGAGCCGCTGAAGGCGGAGCTCCAGATGTTGGAACCCCAGATGTCGGTTCCAGACCCGGTTCCCGAGCAAGAACCACCGAGACCAGAACCACAGATCCCGGAAGGCCAGGGTAAGGTGTTTATACCCCCGCCCATGTGTGGTGATTCTAGCGACCAACCGAGCGTGGTGATGCGCCTGCCGGTGGACCACTCCAGTGAGGTGACCGAGCCAACCACCTGAACTGATGCAGACCATGATGTGGGCCCGTGTGCCCTGCAACTGCCAGTCCGGCCTACCACCGAGGTACCAGCGGTCCCAGGCTTGGGATCAGTACCTGCCGACAACGATAGGGGTAAGTTGACTGCCCCAGGGGTGTCGGGTGTGAGCTCCCCGGTGATCGTGGAGCCTGGTGACTCCAGAGGTAGGGTCACCCGGGCGATGGGCTCACCCCGTCATCGCGTCCTGGTGGAGGTGTCTCCCCCAGAAGATCTCTGCAGATCGTGGAATGAACTCGACCTCATCAAGGTATCCGGTGTAGCGGACCGGAGCGACACATACTCCTGTGAGAGGAGTCTCCAAACGGGCCTACCCGAAGAAGTGGTGCCGTCCGCGGAAGAAGTCACCGGTAAAGGGATGGTTGGAGCGGACAAAGACAAAGACAAAGACTCTGTTGAGACCGCTCTGGTAGTTGTGGCCTCTCCCAGGTGCGCGATGGAGCGCTATGTTCGCCATGTGGTGGATCGAGGCAAGAGACTGAACTTCCCTGTCTCCCGTGAGACGAGACCGGAGAATCCGGCAAGGGTCAATACCCAGGACCCCTTAATATTTTTTCCGCGAGGGGGAGGCGGTGTTTTGACAGAAGAAACGGGTCTTGAGCTCCAAAAGACTCACAGGAGTCAAGGTGGGATACCCTCACCCAGTCTGTTAGGGGCACTCCACTCTGAAACTCAGCTGGCCTCGGGTATCCATTCGGGGATGTTGGGTACAAATGGGAAATTGCTAGTGTATGATGTACTGTTTACAATGCATTTTCCATTATATAACAACATGTATGGTTGCTACCCAAGCGAGGGCGTTGGGATTCTGCGAGGGGGAGAATGTAGCCCGAGGTGAAATTTGAATCCCTGGACCCTCTCCGCGAGTGCCGTGCGGTAGCGGGTGCCGCCGGAGGCTGTGACGGACCCGCCGGCACTTCGCGAGGGTGGGGGCCAGTGCAGGGAGCAGATCGGAGCTGTGGTTGCCGGGGACGCGATCGGGCCGTCGCTAGGGCCGTGATCGCGTTGCCACCGGCTCGGCGGCTTAAGCAGAGTGCGCCGCCATTGCGCGTTAGCTCGCGCATGCGCAGGAGGCGGAAAGCGCGCGATAGGATCCCCAGTGCAGGGAGAGATCGCGCGAGAGTAGGGAAGGTAGTAGAGAGGTTGAGGCGGCCATTAGGGGTTCGCGCATGCGCAAGGGAAGCGCGCACGCGGCCCCAATGCTTTAGGCAGCCCCTGGGAACTACAATTCCCAGGAGGCTTAGGGAGACAGGCATCAGGTGCCTGAGTGTGGCCAATAGGGCTGGAGGAAGCTCAGCCCGGGAATATAGATACATTTCCCGGGCTTTGCATGCGTCAGTCAGGCAGAGGAGAAGGAAGGTGTAGGAAGGGTGCAGGGAGCGCGTGGCTCCTGCATCAGGTAAGGGTTCTCCCTAGATCCCCAGGCAGGCCCCAATTCCCCGGAAGGGCAGGGGGTAACTGAAGAGGGACGCCTTAGCTAGGGAGGTGACCCTTGAGTGTGGAAGGTGCAGGTTTGGCAGTGCCACAGCGGAGAGGGCTGTGGGCACTGGCAAATAGGCACAGTGTGCTAGTAGTGGATTGCTACGGGATCCAGGTGGCTGTGTGTGATTGCAGCTGTCTGTGTGTGTGTCGCTGCATGTGCTGGGCGCAGTGCGTGCAGTGTGTGTGAAGTGTGTGTGGATCCCTGCAGGCTGACAGTGTGAGCTGAGTGTTGGCTGCAGGTGCGTTAGGCTGCTAGGATTAGCAGTTACAGTTGAGACTGGGTAGCTAGGGGAAGGGGGGCAGGTTATGGTCCACAGGCCCTAGGAGTTTTCCCCAAGCCATCCCAGGTTGCGGTTCCTCAGGGACAGGCCCTAGGTTAGGGTTGCTGTCACTCTAGAAGTAGTTAGGCAGAAAGCTGATAGCTGCGGTTGCTGTTCCCATGCGGTTGGTGTTGCCGTGATCCGGTTGGAGTTCCCGGGAAGCGGTGGGACCCTCGTTGGGGTCCACCGGCAGAGTACCTGGAGAGGATCAGACGGACGTCTGACCCTTTGAGAAGTGCGTGGCGGTCCCGAGCATCGGAGTGCTCGGAAGGTACCTCTGAATATAAGTGCACCAACTGGGCCCTAGCTTAATATAGTGACTGCGCAGTCACCCACGACCTCCGTAGGATTTACGAGACATTGGGTGTGGGGTGATCACAGGACACTGGGTGGGGAACACCAGACATTGGGCTGAGGTGATGCGGGTAGAGCATCTGGTTATGTAAGGGTTATGTTATGTTATGCAATGTGTTATGGTATGTGATATGTGTTCTCAAGTAAAGTGTTAGTATTGTTTTATCTACGTGTGTTATGGTATTTCTTACTCAGGGCTATCTTTCCTAACGGGGGATCCTGGGTAAGTGGAGGCGCTGCACCAGGTAACGTTAAGGGTTTCCCCAGGCTCCCAGCTAGCGGAGGCTCAGATCTCCTGGAGCCACAGGTATTATGCAGTTACCAGTAATCCCTTAGAGCAGGTGTGTTGCAGGGAAAGGGACCGGTTAGACCACGAGGGGCCAATGTGAGATTGGGTGGGTCGGCCGGTTCACAAAAAGGGTTACAATTAAAATATGTCCATATTTTAATATATATGCAACATAATGTACCTCACATTGAATCTCATGAACACGTCATAGAATAAAGCTAGCTTATGAAGATTTGTTAATAGGGGTAAGGTTTCAAACTGCTGTGTAACTATAATTGTAGTAACCATAAACTGTCAACCATGTATGATTCCATGAATATCTTGAACCTTTAGCATGAAATTAAACATCTTTTGTTGCTTGGGTTTCTGAGCCTTTTTGCTCAGTATCATCTTTTGCTACGCTTTATATGGGTTTGTGACAAAACAAGGGAGGAGCATTGTAAATGTTCCTAAACAAATATTTATATGTACTATCAACAATAATTACCTTAGACATACCCTGAGGTCTCAGATGCTCGCTGCTAAGTATCATTATCCATAACAGAGAGACCATGATAGGTTCCTTATGAGGGATGGGTGTTTGTGCAGCTTCTAAGTTCACATCTGTGATTCACTGTTTATGTAAACTTGCCTGGTCAATATGCTATCTGAACAAGCAACAAAAACCACCAAGGCACTCTTAAAAGCAAATATCTAAACTAGTGTTTTTCAACCAGGGTTCCTAGGAACCCTCGGGTACCCGGGCATCTCAAAAGGGTTCCCTGTCATTTTCAGGTCATTTTTAAATTGTACCAAATACCGAAGAAATGTACAATTCATCTGATCCCAGACACGCTATTAGAGAGGGTTGGGGTTCCTTACAATTCTTTTGATGTCAGACACACTATTAGAGAGGGTTGGGGTTCCTTACAATGCATATGATCTCAGACGCGCTATTAGAGAGGGTTGGAGTTCCTCAGAATTTCACATAGGGTCCCTTAACCAAAAAAAGTTTGGAAACCACCGATCTTAGTAGTGCTCACAAATGTGGTAACGTGAAATACATATAAAATTTATAATACATGTGAATAAAAATAAATCGCAACTCAAAACCCAGAAGGAACCGTCCTCATACAGCTTAACCCCGTTATAGTGTGATCCGCTACAACGCGGATCCGCCAATAATGCATTTTGAGCGTGGCTCCCGTTTTTATTTTATTTTTGGCAAACTTCCAGGATTTGGCAAGAGGAATGTCCGGGGACGGACGGACAGATGGACGCACGCACGCACACACACACACCATGTACAGCAATTGTGGCCTTACTGTGTTCAGTAAAATGCTACAGCATTACAAAAAAGGAAAGCTTCACTGCAGAAAGAATACAAAAGATGAGTTCAATGGGCATACTAATGAACCCCATTATATATAATTGACAACAAGACTTCATAAAAAATAACTGCGTAGGTGTGTCATTTTCTTCCCCTTGATAAATGACTCCAATAGAGTATGATGATTAATATACATTTCTTGACACAATTGATCGGTGTTGAGAAGTGATTTGCTATTTTTAATTCAAGCCGTTTACAAGGGGCAGTGCAGGTCCTTTCTTTGATTGTCACATCACTAACAGAAGAGCCAAGCAAAACAAAACAAAAAATTAATAGGGAATCTACAAGCAAATGTTTACTCCAATTATCTCAGCCATGATGTTCTACTGGTTCAAAGTTTTTCCTGGTTCCCATATGGCAATTTCTGGATTCACGACATGACAGACAGAGATATTGGGCATAAGCGGGAGAGGGGTGACTCTCACATTTCTACTCTACCACTGAGACCCAACATCTCCCTTGTTTCCATAAGATCATTTGGTGATTTAATTAATAAGGATTTTAAAATCCTACAGCCCCAGCACTGCATAGATATACACACAGTAAGACCCTGCTATCCTCACGTCCCTCCCTCCTTCCCCCAGGCAGTGTCAGTGCCTCCCCGGGGACATGCAGCTTTTACCCGGGTGAGCGGCCGCTGCCATGTCTGCTCTGGGGAACCCCGGTCTCGGGGGCCCTCAACCCGGCTCCTCCTCCCAGTCCCGTTCACAAAATGGCGGAATCCGAGACGCGCCCCTGCAACCAACCCTGCCGGGACTAGAGCCTGGACGGCCGGCTGCGCCAACCAATGGCGATCGAGCTTTCGATGATGTGCCCGCCTTGCGGCCTCCCGACACACACACATGATCGTGGCGGCTAATTTTTTCCACAATCCCGCTTATAACGAGGTCGCATCAGGTGGACTCCGAACACCGTGTTATAACGGGGTTCAGCTGGAGTTCTTAAAGTTGATTTCTTTGTGATGTGGGGAGAGCAGAACAAAATCGGAAATGTAAAATATATAAGGATTTAGTGCAATGTATGTCTGAAATTAGGTCATATACAAACTCTGAAATTAGTCGTGTGATGCCAAAATTCACATGGCCCCCATAATTAAAAGGCAGTATGTATCAATATATTGGGCTCCTGAGCTGTTACTGTTATTTTTATTATTGCTTTATGTTCTTATACCAGGCATGTACACAACATGGATATATTACTGTAAACGTATACAATTGATTGCAATACAGAGAGTTAAATATAAAGTACAATAAGCAGATAAGATGATAAACATAGAAATACACATTAAGAATTGGCTAATCCCAGGAAAACAATCTATTCCGACCATCTACAGTATAGACAGTGACACTTAGTGTGAAGCAGGGGAGCCTTATTCAAATCCCAGTGTTAGCTCCTTGTAACCTTGGGCAAGTCACTTTATCTCCCCATGCCTCAGGCACCAACAATTAGATTGTAAACTCTATGAACAGGGACTAATTATGCCAGCAACATTCTATGTGAAGAGCTGCGTACACGATCAATGTATCCCTGCTATTCAGACCTCACACGACCTTGCTTACACGCACACTCCCACCTCCTTGTTACACACTCCATATTCACCCTCTCAAATCAAACTGGCCCTTTTACTTAACACACTACTCCACATTTATCTGCCCTTTTCACACAGCACACTCACCCTATTTCTTAATCATAAACATCACATTCATCCCCTCCCTACCATTCTCTCACTTACACCACACACCTTCCCCCATGACACACAAATCACTAACGTCCTTCCCCTTCCCCACACAAAGCCTGCACTCTCTCTTTTCTCCCACCTCACCACACACATATCATCTGCTCATTAGGAGCATCCTGCGATGTGTCTCTCCTCTGTGCCAGGCTGAGAGGAGAGGAATATCACTGTCTCTGTCTCCAGGCAGCGCGGGAGGTGCCCGCTGAGCAGCCAGCAGAGTTTTCCCCCCTGGGAGCTGTGGAACCCTTGGAAGAGGTTTAACGGCACCCTGGTTTAGACACACTCCTCCAGACATTTGCATCTTACATTAGACACAAATTATTTGCCAGAAACATTTACACCAACTCAGACATGGCGGATTGTTTTGATGCAAATGTAAGATATAAAAGTGATGCACAAAGGCGCAGAGTTTGATACATGTCATTATAAGCAGTGTATCGTGCAACTCCCCCATCTCCTCTTATTGTCACTCCGAAAAATCTCAAGGTGACGGAAATAGTGCAAATCTCCGAACAAAGACCTTGAAACATTGACGCAAGATGAAAATGATGCAATTTGCGTCAAATTTGCATGATACGTCATCCCCGAGTGATTCATTTAGCTAATTATTGAAGTTCGTCATTGGAAAGAGGAATTTTCAAGTGTTGAAGAGAGGGAGAGAATGAAGATGTGTGAATCTGTTGATGAATTCTGCAAAATTGTGTATTGTTTGTGGGCATGGGGTTTATGAAAGTTTGCATACTCAAATGATCCTTGAAAAAGAACGCTGCGACGTTCGAAATGCATTGGATGGGTCTTTTGCCACATTAAAGTGCCCTTTTAATCATTTTTTTGTCCTGGTTTCTTCCTGCTCCGTTTGTGCTGGTGCGCTTTTTGGTCTCCCTTTTCCCTGTATTGTTTGTGGGCATGGGGTTTATGAAAGTTTGCATACTCAGAAATGTGTGAAAATACACTAACATAGGTGCAACATTTTTGTACCAGTTTTCCACAAGGTTTCACCAGTTTGAATAATACTTGACAATTTTGGCCAGACTTTAGTGAAAATGACAGTAAATGGTAGTACGTACAGTATGTATAGGGCCATGTGACCATGTGCATTGACTTTAAATGCTTGGTAAACTTTCTTGGTGAACTTTGCCGTATTTGTGAATATGTTTGCCATTTCTGTTCAGTCAATTTCACTGTGTTTGCAAACTTCAGCAAAAATGTTGTAGATCTCAAGGAGAGATGGACCTGAAGAACACTAATGTATGTACAGTATGTATGTTTTTTATTTATATAGCGTCATTAATGTACATAGTGCTGCACAGCAGTAATACACGTGACATATAAATAACAAATAATACAAATAACAGATCATGGGAAGAAGTGCTTCAGACATAAAAGTAACTTTTAGGAAAAGGAGTCCCTGCTCCGAAGAGCTTACAATCTAATTGGTAGGAGGAACATACAGATACAGTAGAAGGGCATACTGGTAAGTGTGTCTGCAAGGGGCCAAGCTTTATCAGGTGTATACTGTTAGCCATAGAGCTACTCATATGGTTTGCTAAGCAGATGTGTTTTAAGGTGGGTCTTAAAGGTGGATAGAGAAGGTTCTGGTCAGGTATTGAGGGGAAGGCATTCCAGAGGTATGGTTCAGTTATTGAGAAAGTTTTAAGGCGGGAGATGGCTTTAGATACAAAGGGGGTAGAGAGAAGACATCCATGAGCGGAACGCAAGAGTCGGATGGTGCGTAGCGAGAAATTAGGGCTGAGATGTAAAGAGGGGCAGAAGAGTGTAAAGCTTTAAAAGTGAGGAGGAGAATTGAATAGGTGATATGGGATTTGATAGGAATCCAGGAGAGGGATTTCAGCAGGGGAGACACTGAGACAGATTTAGGAAATAGTAGAGTGATTCTGGCAGCAGCGTTTAGGATAGATGGTAGGGAAGGCAGGAAGGCCGGACAGCAGGAGGTTACAGTAATCGAGACAGAAGAGAATGAAGGCCGGTGTCAGAGTTTGATCAGTCAAGCAACAGAGGAAAGGGTGTATCTTTGTGATATTGTGTAGGAAAAAGCAACAGGGTTTAGATACGTTTTGAACGTGAGAAGAGAAATTGAGAAGAGTTTAGTGTGAACCCTAGGCATCGTGCATGCGCTACTGGCTTTATGACTGAACTTCCAACAGTAATGTGGAAGCAGGTAGTGGGGCCAGGTTTGGGAGGAAATATGAGGAGCACTGTTTTTGTCATATTCAGATTAAGTCGGCGGAGGGCCATCCAGGATGATATCGCAGAGAGACATTCAGAAACTTTGGTCTGTTCAGCAGGTGTGAGGTTAGGGTTCGAAAAGTAAATGTGTGTGTCATCAGTATAGAGGTAATATTTGAACCCAAGAGATGTGATCAGGTCACCTAGAGAGAGTGTGTACAGAGAAAAGAGGAGAGGTCCTAGGACAGAGCCCTGTGTGTACCCCCACAGAGTGGTCGAATGAGGAGGAGATGTTGGCAGAAGAGACGCTGAAAGTACGATGGGAGAGGTAAGAGGAGATCCAGGATAGAGCTTTGTTACAAATGCCAAGAGTATGGAGAATGTGAAGAAGAAGAGGGTGGTTCACAGTATCAAATGCTGCAGAGAGGTCGAGTAGTATGAGCAGAGTGTAATGACCTCTGTCTTTGGCAGCACTGAAGTCATTTGTTATTTTAGTGAGGGCTTTTTCAGTGGAGTGAGAAGTGCGGAAGCCAGATTGTAGAGGGTCTAGGAGAGAATAGGTGTTGAGAAAATGGAGCAAGCGAGAGAATACAAGACGTTCAAGGAGATTAGAGGCAAAAGGCAGGAGGGAGAAAGGTCGATAGTTAGAAAGACAGGTAGGGACAAGCTTGCTGTTTTTGAGTAATGGTATGACTGTTGCATGTTTGAAGGAGAAGGGAAAGGTACCAGAGTAGAGGGAAGAGTAAAAAATGTGTGTGAGCATAGGGATTATAGTAGGAGCAAGAGGTTTTAGGAGATGGGAGGGAATGGGGTCAAGAGGGCAGGTGGTATATGGAGAAGAGGACAGCAGCAGTGCCACATCCTCCTCTGTGAAAGTGGAAAACGAGTCAAGGAAAGCAGGAGGAGATTTGGAAGAGGTGTAGGGTAGGTTGAGGAAACAGGGGATATCCTGACTATGGATTCCACCTTTTCCTTGAAATAGTCATCATAGTCGTGAGATGGAGGAGGAAGAAGAGGCAGCTGAGGGTGGTCTGAATTGGGGGTCAAAGACAGAGAAGAGTCGACGTGGGTTAGACTTGTGCGTGTTGATTAGTGAAGAGAACTAGGGTTGTTTAGCCTGAGAGAGGGCAGAGTTGAAACAGAATAGCATCAATTTGTAGTGAAAGGAGTCTGTGCGAGTGTGAGATTTCCTCCAGAGGCGTTCAAAGGAATGAGTGCAGGAACGCAGCATGCGTGTGTGGGAATTTAGCCAGGGTCCGGGGTTAGAAGGGCGAGAACGGCAGAGAGAACACGGGGCATGTAGATCAAGAGAGGAGAATAAGGCAAAGTTGTAGTGCTTGATCAGGTTGTCAGAGTCTGGAGCAGAACTGAGAGAGGAGAGGGAGGAGCGTAAAGTGGAAACAAAAGCTGGTAAGTTAATAGAGCGCAGGTTTCTGCAGAAACGAGGGTTAAGTGGAGGTGGAGAAGGGGAGAAGTGAGAGAGAGAAAATGAGATGATATGATGGTCAGAGAGAGGAAAAGGGGAAATTGAGAAAGCAGTGAGAGAAAAGATTTTAGTGTAAACCAGGTCTAAGTAGTGGCCATCCTTGTGGGTGCTGGTTAGAGAGTATAAGATAAACAGTAAGATAAGATATACAGTAGAGGACTGTAAGGTAAAAAGGCAGTCAGTTGTGTTATAGTTTCTCATGTATTATATATTTTTAGCTATTTACTATGTTTTTATTATTTGTTTGATTGGTAATGCAATAGAAACTTTTTTTCATATAGTGCTTTTCTCCCAGTGAGACTCAAAGCCCACAATTACAGTATAGTGCACGGTACGCAGCACATAGGATTTTTATAGTCTCAGTGCCTGGCCAGATGAGCTTACAATCTATGTTTTTGGTGCCGGAGGCACAGGGAGATAAAGTGACGTGCCCAAGGTCACAAGGAGTTGATGCCAGGAATTGAACTCTGATTCAAACTCAGTGACATTGTTTCCAGTCAGCATCTTTACTCACTGAGCCACTTGTTCAGACCATTGTACGTAATAGTTAATGCAGATATTTAAAATGTTTATTGTAAATCTGACCTGACAATTTTTTTGCCACAGGGAAGAAAAATGGTAGCCGAGATGCAGAACCTCTGTTGACACTCACAGAGACAAATATTGTACAATCACAGAAAAAATACATGCATTATTAAGTATCAGTGTATAAAGGTAAGAAACAAACAAACTTAACTGAATACATGCACACACAATTCCCATATGTTTTTCATAAATTGTGATTCCGAATTTGTTGGTTATTGCATTAAATTGGATGTCTCAAGTACCACCAATCAAATTGCTCTGAGGGGCATTATTCTATTTTTTTTTTTAAAAGTACAATTGTTTATTGTCCTGATTCTACTCTGGTTAATAAAATTAAATTAGACGTCATTTACCCCAAACATTAAAAAAGTAATCTTTAAGACAAGTTAATTTCTGGTCATTACTTTAATATTGAGATTCAATTATTTCTTAATAAACATGGTAAACCTTAAAATCATTTTTGTTCTTTTCAGTATTAACAATATCAATTCAACCTGGCACAGATTTGTAGGACTGTATATATCCTTTCATATCCTTATTGTTGGCTCAACTAAGAAATAGAGCCGGTTGTGTTGCAGTGGTACTATACAGTATCTATGAATTCCACATTTCAAATGTAACCAGATGCTTGTGAATGGGGTTGTCTTTGGATTATACCACTCTAAGGACTTTATTCTACAGTATATAGTCTAAAGTTACAGTGCCGTTGAGGGCCCATTTTCGACGGAAAATTGCCAGAATGTCCACTTTGGAATATATAGAATTAGCCCATAAGGGGCATTTCATAATGGAATATTTTGATAGAGACCCAAAGCAGCAAATGATCTCTTAATATGAAAGCAACATTTTAATTATCCATAGGACAGATTTACACTAATATGCAATTTTGTTATTCTTGAAGCCCATTTAAAATCTTCCCTTCTTTGTCTTTCTATCTTTTTTCCTTAGCACTCCACTCTGTTGCTCTCAAACTGTCCCTTTCTCCTCAATGCTCATTGCATTATGAGATCCTGTCTGCAATCACAAAAAAAATCCTTCAGAATCAGAAGTGTTATGTTATATAATGCATTCTTGGACCAGTAAGTTATTGGGCTCTTATACTGTATACCTAAATGTGTAATTAAATGTAAAATAAAAGCTGTGAAAACTCCATAGAGTGGTGTTTTAATGTAATCAGAGAGAAGCACATAAAATGACACATTTACAAGCATCGGCTGTAAGTCAGCATGTAGTAGTAAATGTTTCAGGCTGCCAGAGTCCTCCGTTGTGTGCATGGAATTCGGGGGAAGCCCAATGTTTTCCCTATTTGGGTTTCACGGAGTGGGCAACTACATGCTAGTGCTGTAATGGGAACCAGAGAGTGAGTGGAGAGACAGTGGCAGGGCGGAGTGTCCTTGCACAGCAAGACATCTAGACATGTGGTGCGGTAGGACTGTGGGATTCCTACTAAATGACACTTTTACAATGGAGTGTGATGGTGCTTGTCTCTGATCAGCAAGCGGACCCGCAGGGCTGAGGTAGGGATGCAAATTAACTGACCAGAGCCCAGGGACAGAGTCCTGTTAGAGTATCCGTAGTCAGTAAGCCGGCAGGAGGTCAGAGCTGGCGGCAGTGGTGCAAAGTCCAGGCAACAGGCAAAGGGTCAGGGCAGGTGGAAGGCAGTGAGGTCGGGGTCCCCATCCGGGGTCAGCAACAGGGATTCCAAATGAACAGGCTAGCAACAGGCTAGCGTCCGGTACAGGGAAGCCACAGGGATGGTTCACGAACAAGTAAGGCTCAGCAACAGGATAGCCTCAGGAACAAGAAAGGCTCAGCAACTAGAACCCAAGGTGGCCAGGAACACAGGGAAACATATGCAATGCTCAGGCAGGGCCAGGAAGTAACTGGCTGCTATTTAAGCCCTGGTACAGGTGCAGCCAATATAGCCGGCTGCCAGTAATCAAAATGTCCACAGCAGCCAGGAAAGGGCGGGTCCCTGCCAAAGGCTGGACTGGAACTCTTAGGCTTGTAATATAGTGTGCATGCGTGCGCTGCCATGCACGCATGCGTCAATGATAATTGCAGGGTGTGAGCCTGACGTTGCTATTATTGCGACGCACGCGTGCACGTCCATGAGCGGTGGCGCGGAAGTATAGAAATTTGTATTTTAGCGCTGCTGCCGTGCCATGTGACGTTGCGAGCCAATCACAGTGCAGACTAACGCTGTGACGGCAGAACCACGGCCCCTAGCCGCACGCATCACCGATTGCCCTATAGAAACGAAATGTGTGTGCCACGTGTGCACCAACACCTACTATATTACAAGTCTTACATGGAGGAATTCAACAGCCTGAGCTGTTTACTACTACACGCAGACCTTGCTTGTGCATCAGTGTACTTTTCCCTGATTATTTAAAAATACTACTCTATAGAGTTTGCACTCTCTCTGCCTTAATTTCTCTAAGCTTTGCAAAGGATTTGATGGGAGCTTCGAGCAGTGCAAGACGGGTGTGGGGTGGAAGGCAAAGCGGGTGTACCAGGCACCAGGGGCGGAGCAAATGTACCTGACCCCAGGAGAGGTGAATTTCCTTCTTTGTGTTGAAGCAGCATCTTCAGGGGTTCTTATCTCATTTGGGCTCGGATACATAAGGCTCCTTTATAATTGTGTTATTGCATTCCATTAATAATGAAACACGTGCATGAATACTGCAAAAATACAGTAAGCAGGTAAACATCAACAGTTCTATTATCAGAAAAAATGCATGATGTGACATGAAAACTTGCTTTATTTCTTGTGATGAATCGCATTGACATAAAATGGCTGGAAAAGTCATGAAATGGTCCTAAAAGGCTTTGTCCTACAATGTAATTACAACACATATCAATGCAAAATGCTCCGAAAGTAGATTGGCAATCCCTTGAGTCCAGACGCAAAGTACATCTTTCCTGACTTGCCTTCAAACACTTTCTGAGCAAGCTACCCACCTAACAGAACAAGCTCCTAATCCCTACCACATGCATCATTTATCACCTGAGATATGACTCCAAAAGACTGTTCACAGTCCCAAGGTTCAACAAGGAATCCGGTGGCTCCTCCTATTACCGTGCACCTCACATCTGGAACAAACTGCCAGAGACTCGAAAAACCACCTCCAGTTGAAGTAATTTGAAGACTTCAGCTGTCTCACATTTTAATCTTGTCTGTAACTGTTACATACAGTACGCGCAACATCATAAATCATCTCTAACTGTCCTGAAATGTGTGTAAATTGAATGTATAACCTCTGTTCATTTAATTGAACCTTGTATTGTCACGATAACTCTGTGCCCAGGACATACTTGAAAACGAGAGGTACTGTAATTCTAAATATATTATTTCCTGGTAAAACATTTAATAAATAAATAAAATAGTGGACAAAATGTGCGAGACCATTCTATTTAGAAAACTATTAAAAAAATCATGTTTTGTGACAGGCTGGCAGTGTTGTTGGGAGGAATTTAGAATACGCTAGGATATAAGGACGCAATAAAGCATTTGAGGGTTGTTTGTGTTTTAGTGCTTTTTATTTGAGTGACTGGAGGTGGAGTGACTGGTGACAGTGGAGTGAGTGTGAGAAGCCCTGGTGGACGGAGGAGTGAGGAGCAGAGGAGTTGTGGGGAGGAGATTAGAATGAGTGTGGCAAGGGTTAGGCCAGGTTTGGTGGACTGGAAGGGAGGAGGAGAGGGCAGAGGGGCATGGGAGGAGTTTGTAGGCAGACAGGGAGCAGCAAGCCCCAGTGGAGGAAATGATACAGCTTCCAGATAAAGAACCTGGGACATATGTTGCAGAGAGGCAGTGACAAGGAAACCTTCCTGTACATTTTCTGATGAGGAAAATCAAGTCTAGTTAAAAAATATAGTAATTCACTACCAACAGATTCTGGGTAGCCTGGCATCCAAACCGCCAATAGGATTAAAATATCGCTGGTGGTGATCAATTGCAGATGCTGTAAATAGTGTGGGTAGGAGATTGCAAAGTTTGAACAGCCAGAGCAAACAAAAACATAGGCTACGGCCCCACTGTATGCGCGCCTGCGGGGCTGGCAGCGCGTGCAGCCGAGTTCCCCGGTTTGCAGTGAGCTGCAGGGGGAAAGAGAGGGGGGGCATGACAGCGATGCGGCCATGACGTCACCCGGCAGGCTTGACCTCATTCACTGAACCGCCGGGGCCATTGCCTAGCACTCCGTCACTAGAACTGAGCAATTTTCCAGTCTGCTGAAAGTGATGCAGCATGACGGCCACCACTTGCAGTGGGCCCGGCCCCATTGAGGGGCGGCTCTTGTCCCCGCAGGCGCTGCAGCAGCCAGAGGGGACTAAGCCTATGTTTATTAAGAATAGATTTGATCGGCGTTGATCACTGAATCTGATGATCCCTCTCTGTTTCTTACACATACCAAACATTCAGGACTTAAAATTAAGTCAATCTTTTATCCTGTCTACAATAAGGGACCTCACCTGGAGACGTTTGAAAAATTAGTAGAATGCGATTTCCAGGCCCTAGCTAAGGGTTACACCTATCCTAATCCACAATATGATCATTTATTAAGGGATGAACGACACACCCTTCATCAGTTAAAAAATAATGACAACTTAATAATTAAGAACGCTGACAAGGGCGACGCAGTTGTCGTTATGCATAAGAATGATTACCACACTGAATCCATCAGACAGCTGAATGATGTACAATCCTATTGTAGACTGGATAATGATCCTACTAACATATATTTTCAGAGCTCCGTGACCTGGTGTCTGGGCAGGGAGTTGTGGGTATTATCTCAACAAGAGTCATTGTATTTATTTAATCCTTATCCTACTGTACCTATTTTTCACCATCTCCCAAAGATCCATAAGTCTCTGGTCTGCCCCCCTAGCAGGCCAATTATATTGAGTATTGGATCTTTGGGAGATGGTGTGTTTAGGTATGTAGATTTGTATTTACAAACTTTGGTCAAAGCTCTCCCTTCCTACCTAAGAGACTCCTCACACCTTTTATCACTAATTCAAGAAATTCCTTGGCCACATACTTATATATGGGTTACACTGGACGTTACTTCTTTATACACCATTATCACTCACTCTCTAGGCATTAAGGCCATTACTCACTTTCTTAACACGTCTAATATTCACATGGCACAAAGCACTTTTATTTTAGAATCCATTATTTTCTTATTACAACATCACTATTTTTTATTTGACAAACACTTTTATTTGCAGAAATAAGGCACTGCCATGGGCACATCCTTTGTACCCTCCTATGCTAATCTCTTCATGGGGTACTGGGAATCTATACACATTTTCGGTGACACTAACCCATTCCGCAAACACATTATATTTTATCGTCGCTATATTGATGACTTACTCTTGATTTGGTAGGGAGATACTTCTACCTTATTATTATTCTTTGATTATCTTAATCAAAATTCATATAATTTAAATTTCACTTCCTCATATCATCCTAATCATATACATTTTTTGGATTTGAATTTATGTATAGATGCGAATCTCACTATACAGACGGACATCTTCCGAAAACCTAATTCCCGCAACCCCCTATTACGGGCTAACAGTGGTCATCCAAGGCTGTTGTTATGGGGTATTCCAACTGGTCAATACCTTAGACTGCATCGTATATACTATAATGAAGAGACTTTTCTTGCGCAGTCTGAGGTGTTGAATAAAAATTCAGAGAGAGGGGGTACAGTGAATACGATATTAATACAGCTTTTCAACAGGCCTTGGATTCCAATAGATCTGATCTGTTGGACGAAGTTAATCTTTCAGGTAAACATAACCGTAAAAATAAATATCATAAACACATATCTCAAGTGGACATTCCACTGTTTATCACGACATACAGTAAGCAGGCAAAGCAAATCAGGGCTATTGTAGAAAATCAATGGAAAGTTCTGAAACTAGACAAGGATTTGGGGAAGTTTGTCAGCTCTAAACCTAAATTTCTTTTCAGAAAAGCGAGGACAATAGGCTCCCATGTTTCTCCTAGCATGTTCAAGACATCTACAGTAACGCACTTAGCTACCCCTAGGCCTAAGGGTTTTCATTGATGCGGTAACTGTAATAACTGTAAATATGCCACTCCATTAAAAACCATTAAATGGAAATATATGAATTATATACATAAGATGCATACATTTATGACTTGCAATACCAGCTATGTTGTTTACATATTGAGATATGCATGTGGGAGCATCTACATTGGCAGAACTATCCGGCCTCTGAAATGTAGAATTACAGAACATCTAAGAACAATTAGAAACAAGTATGATAGATATCCGGTTTCAAGGCATTTCTCAACATTCCCTCTGGGTACAATTAGTAACTTCACCTTCAGTGCTTTGGAACACATCCAACCACTAATTAGAGGTGGGAACAGAGAGGCGGTTCTGAAGCAATGAGAAATGTTTTGGATTTATACCCTCGGGGCATTAACCCCCTGGGGTATGAATCCGATTGGGAACTGAAACACTTTCTCAGTTAAACTAATCTATTCACATTTACACTAGACCGGATTGTTCATGCTATTTGTATATGTTTAACATATTTAAGGGTCTTACCTTTCTTTCTTCATTACAGATTTTGTCTGCCAAGATTTATTATGTATTTAGTCATCTAAATAGATTTTCTCTCTAAAGTGTTAAGCGCCACTATAGGTAAGAACTTTGAGCGTCCCCCATTATTTTGTTACAAAAGAGGGTGAAACATCGGCGACACATTAACCAGGGCAGACCCGGTGGAAAAATATGGTAAACCCAACACTTGCCTGAGTAGGAAACAAGGAGTGTTTAAATGTCATGGATGTACCAACTGCCAATATCTTATTCTTGGCAAGCAGTATTCACACCCTCAAAGTGGTAAAACACGCCTTATTCGGGATTATATGAACTGCGAAAGTAGATTTGTTGTCTACTTTATCCGGTGCCCATGTGGACTATACTATGTCGGAAAAACGACTCGTATGCTAAAAGAACGTATTAGTCTGCATTGATCATCTATCAGGAAGGCCCTGGCCGATAACACTGGACTGGAGGACCATAAACTACAACCAGTTGCGAGGCATTTTAAAAATGTTAACATAGTCTTGCAACGTTGAGATGCATGCCCATTATGCAAGCGCATACATCCATTTGTGGTGGCGACAGAGGAAAATTACTCCTACAATTGGAAACAAGGCTCATCTATGAACTTGACACTATGGAACCCAGAGGACTAAATGAAGACTTTAAACTGGGTTGCTTTTTGTAATAACAGCAGTATCATTACAGGGAGTTATATTTAGGAGTATCAGTTGGGGATCCCACTGCTATTTCCCTCTTTGTGTAGTTTGCATTATCTGTTTTTGCATTTCCCTATGGGCTCTATTTTGCCTCCCCATGTGACCCCATCTTTGTTCCCAACCCCCCTCCCCCCTCCCTCTTCCCCCCCTCCCCTTCCTCCTCCCCCCCTCCCCTTTTTTCTCCTTCCCTTTCCCCTCTTTTCTATGTCTGTTTTTTACTTTGTTCATTCCCTCCAGCATAACAGCAGTCACTGATTCTGGTAGCCTGTTTTAGTGATGCTAGCACTTTTACGAGTGCTGCATAATTAACACTGTTTTTCATTAATACTGTGCATTTGGAATATACATTTTCAACCATCCATGTGTTTTTAATATTTCACTTTCATGTTGGTTTCAGGACTTGTAGCGGTTGGTGAGGTGACGTCATCATATGCGCATGGCTCAGCGCTCCTGCTCCCTGCCGCAGTCTGCTTCTGCCTTCACTCCCATGGTTACAGACGCTTCGGAAGCATCGCCATGGCAATGGGGGACGCCGTAGAATGACTGGTGTGCTCACTGGCTCCACTCGTAGACGCGCATGCGCGTTGTGTCTGGCATTTGACAGCAGGATGTAAACAGAAGAGCGGTGAGGCCGGGCTGATGCGCAGAGATGAAGGGGCTCCCATGCGCCTACAACACTCCCGTTTTTAATTACAAACAGCTGGTTTTTGATTATGCACACAGGTAGGTGATGGGTATATATATTTTCCTTGGGCAGTGTTCTCTAGCACACCCCTGAGGAAGGTCCTATACAGGACCGAAACGTTGGATTTATTTGTGCCTGTTTTTTGTTTTCAATACACTTTTTGCATTAAATCCTGAGTGCTGTTTTTTGTCTCCTGGTGGGACACCTGATTTACTGTTGATTTCTGTTGAACAAGCACCTGTTTCCTTGGAGCCTTTGAAGTGCCTGCTGTTGTGTCTCTCTCTCTCTCTCTCTCTCTCTCTCTCT
Organism: Ascaphus truei; assembly: GCF_040206685.1. Taxonomy (NCBI): domain Eukaryota; kingdom Metazoa; phylum Chordata; class Amphibia; order Anura; family Ascaphidae; genus Ascaphus; species Ascaphus truei. The sequence continues at coordinate 397,060,502 of NC_134486.1, forward strand.
CTCTCTCTCTCTCTCTCTCTATATATATATATATATATATATTCTAATTGTCGGTGTTATTGTGTTGTATAATTGATGGTTGGTACTAATCCATACATTAGCCAGAGTATCTGTATAACACTAGAGGTTAATACTTTATACATTATACACTTTCTTTTCCCCCCGCCCCTTTCCCCTTTCCCCCCCTTTCCCACCTCTCCTCTTCTAGGAATATCTTCTATGGTATCAGTCCTTTTTCAGGCAGCTTGTGAAACTATTCCTACTGTATATGTATTGGTGTTTACCAAAACTTGCTCATATGATATAATGTTGCTCTGTTACTCAGTCTTGGTGTTATTGTGCAATTCTATTTATGCTTTTGTACATCTGATTGATCTATGCCTTCATTTATCTAGGCTATAGATATATTTGAGTCTAGACAGTGTATATGGCTCCATTATGTAGCTCTATTGTGTGTAACTATTAGTTTTTAATAGATCCATTATGTCATGTTTTGTGTGTATACACCTTTAATATGGTGTCTCCTGTATTTTGCTTGCATCTTCTTTTTGTCCTCTCTCCCCACCCATAGTTCATTTGTGTACACGCTGATTGGCCGCCTAGTTGGCGATCTATAGCCAATCAGCCTACGTCATTTGCCGTCGCATCATATTAGGGGCGGGAGAAGGCACTACAAAGATGGATGCACACAATGTTACTATATTCTCTCTGATGAAGCGCTACTTTTTGCGTGAAACGCGTAAGAGTTTTATTGGGACATGTTGCTACCGCTCCAATAAAGATGTTTTAATGCATTTCCTGTAGCCCCTTCACTTTTTGATGCTGCTGTTCTCCGTTTTCTCCAATCCTGCATTTCATCCTTCATCACATGAGGCACGCCAAAGTTAAGGAGGACAACAACAGACTGAGTAACATCAAGTTTTTCACTATACTGGCTGTGAATATGGGAGGACACCTTGTTACATATGGCAGGATCATTTAAAAGCTCCAGGGAGATAGTCCATCATAGGAGGATTACTGGATGACGCTGTTTATACTGTATATATTGTGATGTCCCCACCATGTTGCAGTCTCTTTTATCCAGATCAAAGGCAGGGAAACGTAGTGTTGATGCACAGGAGGGTTTATTTTCCAGGTACAAAGCAGGAACAGGGTTAACTTATAAGATAAAACAGAAACAAAAAAGCCTAACTCCTTTTCAGAGTTCTGACTAATACAGCTTAGTCCCTAACTACCAGTGGGGAAAACTAAGTTCTTTCCCCACTTTAGACACTGTACCTGCAGCTTCCCTTTGCAGTATCTCACAGGGCTGTCTGTGTGTGTGCCTTCAGACCAGCACAGCAGCAGCACTTGAAGCTGTCTGTGCTGCCTTTTAACCTTGAAGCTCATTAATTAGGGCTCAGGTGAGAGTGAAGGGAACACACCCTGGAAGGTGCTGGGTCCTATGTACCTCCCCTCAAACACCTTTTGCTTCAATATATCACATATCCCCCCCCATTGCTCAATCGTTATCGGGTGAGCACTTGAAAATAGGAAGGTGTATACTCGGGACAATGCATCAGCATTTCCATGTTTGGAGCCTGGCCTGTGTTCAACTGTGAAATGGAACCCCTGGAGACTCAATACCAGCGAGTTACCCGAGCATTCTTTTCCTTATTTTGTTGCATGTACTTTAAAGGTGCATGGTCGGTTATTAAGGTAAATTTTTTCCCTAATAAATAATATTTTAAAGTCTCTAACGCCCATTTGATGGCCAAGCTTTCTTTCTTAACTACGGCATATCTCTTCTCATGGACAGTTAGCTTTCTGTTGATATATATGATGGGGTGTTCCTCCGCTCCGACTCTTTGTGACAGGACTGCTCCTATCCCTACATCGGAAGCGTCACACTGAACCTGAAATTCCCTGGTCAAGTCTGGGGTGATCAGGACGGGATGAGCACATAAGGCATCTTTTAAGCTTTGGAAAGCTTTCTCCGCCTTTATATTGGTATAGCCCGCCTTGTGTGGAAAATGTCGTTTTTTCTTTAGCAGCCTGTGTTAGAGGTACCTGCCAATACCCCTTAGTCAGATCAAGGGTAGTTAAGTATCGGGCATCACCTACCCTGTCTATCAGTTCATCCACCTGTGGCATAGGGTATGTATCAAATTTGGAGACTGCATTTTGTTTCCTAAAATCATTACAGAACCTGATCGAGCCATCCGGTTTCGGAACCAACACGATAGGGCTCGACCAGTTACTGAATGACTCCTCGATTACGTCGAGGTCCAACATTTTCTGCACCTCCTCTTTAACGGCCTGTCGCCTAGCCTCAGGTAGTCTATAGGGGTTAAGATGTATGACCTTCCCAGGTTCTGTATGGATGTTATGCTCAATAACCGAGGTTCTCCCGGGTACAGGGAGAAAACTCGGGCATTGCGCACAAGAAACTCCTTTACCTCCTGTTTCTGAGGGCCAGATAAGGTGTCAGCAACTTTCACTTCAGGAACAGAAGGTTCCCTAGATGGTACCGTCCGAACTACAGTAACCAAAGCTTCCCTCTCTTTCCAGGGCTTTAGGAGATTCACGTGATACAACTGTTCTGGCTTCCTCCTCCCGGGCTGACTAACTATGTAATTGACCTCTCCTACTCTTTCTAGGACTTCGTAGGGTCCCCGCCAGGTGGCCAAAAATTTACATTCTACTGTAGGTACTAGCACTAACACCTTATCTCCCGGCCCAAACACCCTAAGTCTGGCATTCCTGTTATAAGAGTTATGCTGTGAACTCTGGGCTTGCTGCATGTGTTGTCGCACAATCGGCAACACTGCTGCAATGCGATCCTGCATCTGGGAAATATGTTCGATTATGCTATGGTGGGGTGTTGACTCTGTTTCCCAGGTCTCTTTGAGCATATCCAGTATACCTCGTGGGTGTCTCCCATACAACAACTCAAAAGGGGAGTACCCTGTAGATGCCCGAGGGACTTCTCTTACGGCAAAAAATAAATACGGCAAGAGAAAATCCCAGTTTTTACCATCTCGGTCTATGGCCTTCCGTAACATATGTTTAAGAGTCTTGTTAAACCGCTCCACTAGGCCGTCGGTTTGCGGGTGATAGACCGAGGTGTGTAAATGTTTGATATTCAACAACCTGCATAGCTCTTTCGTAACCCGGGACATAAAAGGGGTTCCTTGGTCTGTTAATATTTTCCTTGGGGATCCCGACCCGAGTAAACAACAACATTAATTCTTTGGCTATGCCTTTAGCAGCTGTATTCCGGAGGGGAACCGCTTCCGGATATCTTGTGGCATAGTCTACAATGACTAGAATGTGTTAATGGCCCCGTGCTGACTTTGGTAATGGGCCTACCAGATCCATTGCGATACGTTCAAAAGGAACTTCAATAATGGGCAAGGGTACTAACGGACTACGGAACGATTTTACTGGTTAGGTCATTTGACACTCTGGACATGTCTCACAATAACATTCTTTGTGTAGACCCGGCCAGTAAAATCGCGCCTTTATTCTATCAGTGGTTTTCTTTACCCCTAGGTGTCCTCCCAGGACATGGCTATGGGCCAGGTCCATTACCTGGCTTCTAAAGGGTTTTGGCACCAGTAACTGCTCTAACCTATCAGGGTCATCTCTTTCCACCCTATATACCAAGTCATTGTTGTAGATAAAGTAGGGTGGTGATGGCGTAACCTCAGGGTTAACTGGTACCCCATTTATGCTCACTACTGTGGCTTTGGCGTTTACTAGCGTCAAATCGTCTAGTTGGGCAGAGGCAAACTTTACAGGAGCAACCTGTAAATCCTGAAAATCTAGTTCTGGAGTGTCCTCAACCTCAGGTCCTTCACCTGCCATAACCTCTAATACAGAACCAAAGTCTACTGGATCGGGAACCTCAGACCTTAAGGGCACATCCTGAACACAATCAGACTTCCTTTCCCACAGTTCCCAAAACCATGGAAAATCCTGACCCACTAGTACCTCATACATAAGATTAGGCACTACCCTGACCTGATGATGTACTGGGCCGATGGGTTTTCTATGTACACTCGTGCAGCCGGGTAAGTACGATCATCCCCATGGATACAGGTTACCTGTAAGGAGACCCCTGGTAGAAACCCAGACTGGACTAGATGTGCAGCGACCAACGTAACTGTACTACCAGTGTCAAGCATTGCACTTACAGGTATCCCATCTATTTTGACTTCAAACATCCTTTTCCTCTCTAAATGACCTTTCTCTATCACAGTCTGCTTAACAGCAGGAACCCCGCCCGAAAAATACCCCACAGAAATGTCACATTGCATTCGGTCAAGGTTCATAGGGCAAACTGCTGCCACATGTCCAAGTTCATGACATTTGTAGCACTCAGTGTACTTCCCAAAACTGGGTCGGGAGTTTTTCTCCAGTCTATTGGAAGGAATGGGGCTAGAGTCCCTTCTATGGGCCGTGGGATTTCCATCTCCATTATGGGAGTCTATGAGTCTCTGTGGGCCACTAGGCCGAGGAACAGTCTTACCGGACCTCCTGATGTGCGGGGACCTGCGATCGGGAAACTCATCGGGACTTGTATTCCGGGCCATCTCCTCAGCAGCAAAGTGGCGTTCCACTAAAGCGACCAACTGCTCTGCGCTTTGGGGGTCATTCTGGCTGACCCACTTCTGAACGGTGCGAGGAAGACCCCTCAGGAACCGGTCTATGACGACCCTTTTGACGACGGCGGCGGCTGTACATTCGTCAGGCTGGAGCCATTTCCGCGCAGAGTGGATGAGGTCGTAGATTTGGGAGCGGGGAGCCTTTTCTGCATCATAACGCCAGGAGTGGAACCGCTGGGCCCGAACTGCGACAGTGACACCTAGCCGTGCCATAATCTCAGCCTTCAGGGTTTCATAGTTTTCCGCCTGCTCTGGCTCCAAGTCATAATAGGCCTTCTGCGAGTCCCCCACCAGGAAAGGAGCAATTATTCCAGCCCACTGCTCAACTGGCCACCCTTCGCGCACTGCGGTGCGCTCGAAAATTGACAGGTACGCCTCAAAGTCATCGTCCATCGTCATCTTCTGAATAAGGTGCGATTTTACCTGGTGAGCGACCTGTGGGGCCACGCTAGTCTGGGCGGTAATTTTCTCCCCCAAGACTCGGAGCTCTCGGTGTAGGCAAAGTTGCGCCTCATTTTGTTCTTCCTTTAGCGTCTGATGTAGGGACACCGCCATCTGCTTTACTAACGCCGCAGTATTTTCCGTTTGTGACTTTGCAATCTGTTGTAAGCTCTCATTATGGGATTTTGACATCTCCTGCAAACCCCGCAACAGAATAGCAGCATTTTCTGTTTGCTTGTACTGGAGCGAGGATAGAAACGCCTCCATTTTCCACTTTCACTGCCTTGTGGACTGCCTGCATTAAACTCCACCAATTGTGATGTCCCCACCACGTTGCAGTCTCTTTTATCCAGATCAAATGCAGGGAAACGTAGTGTTGATGCGCGGGAGGGTTTATTTGCCAGGTACAAAGCAGGAACAGGGTTAACTTATAAGATAAAACAGAAACAAAAAAGCCTAACTCCTTTTCAGAGTTCTGACTAATACAGCTTAGTCCCTAACTACCAGTGGGGAAAACTAAGTTCTTCCCCCACTTTAGACACTGTACCTGCAGCTTTCCTTTGCAGTATCTCACAGGGCTGTCTGTGTGTGTGCCTTCAGACCAGCACAGCAGCAGCACAGGAAGCTGTCTGTGCTGCCTTTTAACCTTGAAGCTCAGTAATTAGGGCTCAGGTGAGAGTGAAGGGAACACACCCTGGAAGGTGCTGGGTCCTATGTACCTCCCCTCAAACACCTTTTGCTTCAATATATCACAATACAGTATATATATGTAGTAGTCACCTGTTTTTTCTACAAGGACCTTTCTGTGAACACTTCTCCCCTTATGGTGAGCAACATCCCTGCAATTGGCTATTAACCCCCACACACCATACTGTTATGAGGATTTCCTCTTCAAGCAACTTCATACCAGTATTGACACTGACTTAATATCAGTATTGACACTGATTCATACATGTAAACCATGTTCTAGTAGCACTGATTACGGAACATTGTTCTGTTACTATAAATTCAATTATGTTCTAAACAATTGTCTAATTTTTCAGAAAGATACTCTGATCCAAGCACATTTGACATGCATTTAATGACAGAATAAATCAAATAATAGGGAATATGAAGATGTTATCATAGGGATAGTACAATGAAAAAATAACCAAATGTCTATATAGAAAATAAGTAATTATTGCAATGAATCCTTATGTGAACCCATTCAGCATCTGAGGGTCCTACAAAACGGGTTAAACTACATCCACATTTTTGTCAGCAATATTTTGTTATCTTTTGCAAAGCCACAAGGATAACATGCATAGATATGGGTGATCACCTGTACCAAATGTAATTACATTTTCACAAAGCTTTTGGAGCATCAAAAATAATCCATGATTGAAGACCCTTTAACACTGAGCACATGTAAATAGCTGCACATTAGTTCCTCTGTCAATGTGGGACACAGGAGCTTATAGTTAAATCACTTTAACCTCCTCCCATGGCCTCTCCCAGTGGACAACCTCTCCTACTCACTGCAATGGGCACTCCCTTGATCTTTATTTCATCTGTTTCTGCTCTGTCTCTTACTCCTCTAACACACCCATCTCTCTTTCTGATCATAACCTCCTAACCTTTAGCCTCACTCCACCCTCTGCACCCTCCACAACACCTACAGTACTTCCATACACACATACTGTACAGAAACCTACATACTCTAGACCCTCTCCAATTTTCAACATCGTAACAACCTCTCCTTTCTGCCATCTATAACCTTTCATGCCCAGTCCTGGAAGCTCTCTATGCAACAGCGCACTCATCATCCTCAGACAAGCCAGGTCCTTCCAGCATACATCACCCTTAATAAATTAAGTTACAGCAATGGCACACAAGCTCTACCCACTACCTCCAAAATGTTCATGCACTGCTGAAGGAAATCACGTTCTATAGCCGATTTCCTCCACTATAAATTCTGACGCTCCTACAATAACACTGCCCTTTCCCTTGCCTAGCAAACCAACTTTTGTTCTCTCAAACAATCTTCTAACCCTCACTGCCTATTTGTCACCTTTAAATCTACTCTGCCCAACCGCACTTTTAACCCCTTCCACCAATATGGCCCAAGACCTTGCAACCTACTACACAGATAAGATTGAGCCCATCGGACACGACTTCTCTTCATGTCATGCTCCACACACAACACACACCTAACTCAACCCTCAGCTAATTTTCCCTTGTGACTGAAAAGGAGGTCTCGGTGCTCTTCTCATCATCTCACCTTACAACATGCCCCCTTGATCCTATTCCCTCACATCTCCTCTGCTCCCTCTCTGGCACACTAAGCCCCACCCTAGCTCACCCTTTTTAACCGCTAATCTTCCTTCAAACATGCATTTATCCCACCCATTCTAAAGAAACCCTTGACTCAGCTAGTGTCTGTCAATTGACTCCTGAGGAAGCCACAGTCAGTGAAACACATTGAGTTCCTGGAGAGTCTTTGTGTGCCTGTAGAGACGGAGGTATCATGGTCTGGAGAAAAATACACTCACCGGATGAGATGTCCGAAACTGGAGGCGATGAGTGATTGGAGCCTCAAGGTCTGAACTACACCATCTACCACTGCGATTCCTGCCATGCACTTGCACTACAGTACATGCTTGTTTTTTACATATCAAATATCAGTGGGATTGCCATGTTGCCACTTTTAATATATATATATTGTATTTTACGTAGAACACCATTTCCTGCTTTCCTTTATTTGAGAAAGCTGTGAGAGTGCCACGCAAAAGAGGAACACAAGAGGAAAATAAAATATCCTACTCCAAACTATCAAATACTTAACAAATACAAGTTTTCTTCCGACCTCATGTGAGTGCATAGAGTGGGACTTTTCCATATCTGTTTATCATATAACTGTTCTTCACTATAGAAATTTCTGTTTATTTCTGGGTATACATTCCTGCGCTCCACCGACCCAAAGTAAGGATCACTCCTTTCTGAAGACTAAACACACCGTCTATAATAAGGTTGGTGCTTCATCACGTTTTATGATGTAATATGTAACACCCCTAAAACTTAATAGAACCAGCTATGCGGCTCGACCATACTCCATCCTTAGGCAAGCTCCATCCCACAATTAGCAGCCACTTTACCTTTTGTTTCAACACTGCCCCTTATTGCCCTTAGATTGCAAACTCTCACGAGTAGGGTTCGCATTACCTCCTGTATCTGTTTGTGCATGTTTGTCCTTATTTGGTATGTCATTCTGTTTATGTAATTGATGTCATTCTGTACCTTCAATTGTACTGTACCACGCTGCGGAATATGTTGGCGCCTTACAAATAAACAATAATAGGAAAAGAGGCCCCCCATACTGTATGTAGCATATGCAATTTATTACATGGAAATAAAATACTTGTGTTTATGGATTGACTGTCTTTATATACCAATATAGGCATAAAATGGAAGTAGCAATAACTTCCCTATAACACGCTGATCATCAGTTCTTAAGGATCTGAGCTTTAATCAATGGAATTGTGGAATGCTCCACAGCTTCCCACATACAGTAGCTATGCTATCTGCAGTATTTCTGCCTACAGTATGTAATGGGCACCTGGTACAGGACACAAAATAGGTACAGTGGGCGGGTATGTGATTGTTGCTGAGTACTGTTAGTAAATTTACTCTGGCTTCGATTCATTTCTGAATTTGGAATAAAACAATAAAGAAAGACTTAAGGCAGCACAAGAAGGCATTTATGTTATAAACATAGACCAAAAATCACATGGAGCTCCTTAACTTTCTTCAATTAAAAAGCACAGGTCTTGCTTTTTTTTTTAATGCATAACAGTATATTGTTTAAGCTTAAATATAAAATTGTAATAAAAAGGACAGGAAATTCTTGCCCTTGAACTCAGAGGCTCTGGGAAAGTATTGTTCCCAGGGGCTCTCTCAGCTGTGTCAAATACACAAAGACTGCTTCTACTCCACTGCACTGATGAGAAGCAGATGAGCGAGGCTCTAGTTGTTAGGAACAGCACTTGTGTACAAAATGATAATGCATACAAGCATTTTCATGAATGAATGCAGTAATTGTTGGGAGAGTGTACTTGGTCAAAAAGCAGGCAGTGGTAACTCACAACACTTTTACTGCTCACTTGTTATAAAACTTCTCTGACTAACACGAACCAACAACTACAGAATAATTACAGGCAGAAAAACAAGATCTTCTAAAAAGACACAAATTCACTCTGCATGTTACAGCGCCCTCCATACATACACAGCAACCTTTTTGCACCCTTATTTACTGTAATGTAATACGTCATCCACTTTTTGCATGGTTTACTGTGCTGTGGTTGCTTTACTTTCCAGCACCTGGTGGGGAAGGAGGTGTCTGCACCTGTGCCTCAGTGAATCTCTCTTAAGACAGATTATCCTCTACAGAATGGGGTTCTGCAGAATTGTAAGCACCAGGGACTGTGGGAGAAACTTGAGCCACCCCAATTACCACAAAATGTTGCAACATTCAAAATAAATTTGCACAAATGGCAGTATAAATAGGGCCATGTGACATATGGCATTTGCTAGAGTTCTGCAAATGTCTTCAAACTTGCTTCGCATAAAACTTTTAGAAAGGTTTTTGGCAAATATTGCCTGGCTTGTGAATGTCAACGAAAAAAAAAACCCTCACATCTATAGTCATCCGAGAGCATACTAAAGAGTGGCCTGTGTTTGTGGATTGTATTTACTCCAGCTTTGACAGTGAGAGCATCTCTATTAATCGGTACATACGTTCACTCGGTGGATGTCAAGGTTCTTGACTAATATGCTACATTCCAAAATATGACCGAGAGCAGCGCCAAAGCCATTGGTTGAGGCATCACAGGTAAGTATCAATGGTCTCTCCTCCTTCAAATAAATACTTACAGATGAAGAATCTTCAAGCAAAAGAGGATTGAAGGTGTCGGTCAAGATGGGTATCCATCGTCGTCAATCCATGGATGGGCGTGGATTCAAAATTTTTTGATTTGACTTTTTGTTTTTTCTTGTTTCTTTTTGTCATCTGGCTTGTAAATTACTGTTATTTTTGCTGTTTTAAAACAAAATTATGTTTTTTGGCCATCAGACCTTTGGAATTTGTTTTAAGGTTGGGCATTGTCCCATTTGGGTAGATTTCATGTTGGGGGCTCATTGCCATAAAGATGAAGGCTGTCAAGTAGGATGAGGTAAGGATGAGGTAAGTCAAATATTTATTTCAGCTACCCATTGTGTGCCATTGTGGCTACCTAGGCTTTCCGGTAACACTGAATCTGTTACTTTTAAACATTCTTTGTATGTACATATGTATGAATGTATGTATGTATGTATGTATGTATGTATGTATGTATGTATGTATGTACGTACTGTGGCAAGACAAAGTTTGTGAACCCCTTAGGATTTTCACATATTTCAAACCTAAAATCTTATTAGATCTTAATCTAAATCCTAATAATAGATAAAGATAACCCGATCAAACAAATTATACAAAAACATGACACTTTTTAAACATTTATTTATCCACATATGATTCTTATTCTGTCTTTTTCTGATAGTTGAGTCATAAACACTCACTAAGGCGAGGGTGGCCTGCAGTTCCTTGATTGTTACTTTGGCATTTTTTGTGACTTTCTGGATTACGTATTTGCCGGTTTGTTCTTGGAGAGATTATGACAGGACGACTGCTCCTGATCTTGTGACTGTGGTCTTGAACTTTCTCTATTTGTAGACTGTCTAACAGTAGATTGGTGGGGCCCCAAATCCTTAGAAATTGTTTTGTAACCCTTTCTAGACTGACAGGCATCAATAACTGCTTTTCTGAGGTCCTTAGAGATTTCTTTTGATCATGGCATGATGCATTTCCACACACCTATATTTTATTTATTTATAAAAATGTTTTACCAAGAAGTAATACATTGAGAGATACCTCTCATTTTCAAGTATGTCCTGGGCACAGAGTTATAAAAATATGGTTAAGACCAAACGCACAAAGTTTCTCTCTTAATTAATTTATGTATTTATAAAAATGTTTTACCAGAAAGCAATACATTGTGTTACCTCTCGTTTTCAAGTATGTCCTGGGCACAGAGTTATACAAATACAGGGTTACATTAAAAGAACAGAGTTAAACAGTCAATTCACAGACATTTCATTGACAGAAAGAGTTGGAAAATTGGGTACAGGAGATAAAGGGCTTGTAATTTTACGATTGAAATAGAGCAGCTTTAACATCACCAAATATCAGCAAATGGCAGCATACGACTCACACCCTTTGGCTGCCTTTTGACTGCGCCAAAGGCTGTCAGCCTTTGGGGCAACTCAGATGTACACTGGGGTGGTTTATTTTCAAAGCAGCTGTGAACAAAAAGTTATTTGTGTCCTCTTGGCTCATTAACACTCCAGTGGGTGGGGTTGACATTCCACAAAGTACAAGCAAATGTTAACCCTTAGCACGCTGGTCCTATGCTGAGGGGAGCAGCTCTTGGGGAGCAGCTCATGGGGAGCCCCATCAGGCTGTCAACCTTTGGGGCAACACAGATATACACTGGGGTGGTTGATTTTCAATGCAGCTGTGAATAAAAAGTTCTTTATGTCCTCTTGGCTCATTAACATTCCAGTGGGTAGGGTTGACGTTCCATAAAGTACAAGCAAATGTTAACCCTTAGCACGCTGGTCCTGTGCAGAGGGGAGCTGCTCTTGGGGAGCCCCATCAGGCAGTCCTCCTTTGGGGCAACGCAGATGTACACTCATTGTCTGTCTAATCCATACATCATTTTGTTTCAAAAGACATGGAATTGATTAATATAAACCCTATTGGATATTTAAGAAAAAACTGGTTTTGATTCAACAAGGTTATCATGGAAAAACTATGGAATTTCTGTAATTATCATTGGGGTTCACAAACTTTTTATCACAACTATGTGTGTGTGCAATGGTGGTTTGCTTTTTTGAACTGAAGTATTATTGTATATTGGGTTTATGTTGGCAAATTATACCTATTAGCCCCCTTTGTTTAGTACAAGGGTTAATGGCCAGTACTGTAGAGGGGGGTGGGTTATGGGGATAGTTGCCCAAGTGAGGGAGGTTAAGCCACTCAGGGGATTAAGGGGGGTTGTTAACCACTTGTATGCCATTGAAGTTGCACCACTATGACATACAAAGGGTAATAAAGCAATTAGGGTATTTGTATTAACCCCTTAGCTACCTTAGTGATCATGAATGCATGCTTAATGCATGCTTCCCTGGCCGCTATTGCTTTTAAGGGGTTAATATACAGGTCTCGGCTACGTTTTTTGTTTAGTCCACGGTATTCGCATTGACTTTCTATATTGCTACGGTAATATATGAAGCCAAAGTGATCCAGTTCAGAACCCTGGACAAGACCAAAACAATGTCAGCATAACACCTAATGCCAGGTATAGCCATTACATAAAACACCATAGTGTTAAGGCCCGCGTTATCTTTAACGCCATGCTGCGGATACGAATTGAGGTAGTCCACACCTCTTTTGCATATTATTAATACTAATGGCTGTCGTTAGTGAGCTTTCCAAATCCTCGTTATCACTTAACAAGATATTAACTGAAGTGGATAAGCCCCCCAGCCTGCTTGCTTGATTACCCCCCTGAATACCCATTATCTCAACCTTAACCTATTGTATCCCCTTAACCCACTGGAAGGCTAGCTGGTCCCCTGACCTTGGGCCTACCCTTCTGTGGATAGGGAGTTTCTTTTCTGCAAGGCTCTCCAGTCCTGTAGTTCAGTCCTTAACAGAAGGATCCCATCCTATTTCCACAAAGATGTGTTGGTATTGTGGGGGGAAAGAAGGAAGTGGTACAGTAACTCCCAATACTGTATTCTGCTGAAACAACATCCTGTTACAAAACTGATCTAACCAATAGGAACCAACAACTACAGTGCTGTTTAGCCTCAAACAGAAACACAAACAAGCCAGAAAAGTAGACCTTCTACGAAGACACACATTCACACTACATGGTACAGTGTCCTCTATGTATAAACAGTAATAATACACTACAGTTCTGCTAATGATATGAGAGCTTTAGTGGTTTTGTGGGCTCAATTACATATCTATTCATCTTATCCTGCTTGTGCAAGCAATGCTAATTACTGAAAGTAAATACGAATAATGGACCAAGAGTATGTTTAAAAAGGTATAATAGGTTAGCAAGCATGTACATATTTAGTTAGGTAGTGATGGGGTTTGAGGAAAAGGAGATAAATATGCATATTGAATGCAAGGTCTGGATTCAAGACTGGTAATATATTAGAACACTTTCTCTTTGCCAGTACAGTAGTACCAGGGTTTGATCTTCGGGGCCAAGGTCCTAGTGCTTAGCACACTGCTGAGTTGAAAGCTTAGAACCTTACACAAAACCTGAGACTTAAAGTGAGGATGTGAGAGTACATGAGCAATGAGACTACAACCACCAGCCATGTATTTCATCTCAAAATTATCTGACACAGATATGTGTAGTCGTGTGCTGCATTTAATATAATAATTATTGACATGTCCGCCCATCTCTAATCTTAAATCATTGGAAGGGTTCTTATGGAGTAGCACCACTTAGTAACAGCTCTGGCTCTCTGCCGTCAAGAGCTCACAATCTAATTTTAGTAGAGGAGGGACAGAAAGCTAGTGACATACCGAATGTCACAAACATTGGGATTTAAATTGTATTCCCTTTCTCCAAAGCCATTACGTTGCTAGTCATCATTAGAAAAAAATCCATTATAACATTTAAAGAGGCAATCCAAGAAGGACCTCCTACTTCTGGAGCGATTTACCTCCAAGGTAGGTGTTGTATCTCTGATTAGATACCAGTGCTTACGTAATGGCCGCTGTTTAATGGTCTCACGCCCTGAGGACCAATAGGAGGCCCTGACATCATCAGGTTCGGCTTTCTATTGGCCCAAATGAAGCAGGAGCTTTAAACGTTAAAGACAAGCTATCTCAGCCGGAGTGGCTACTGGCACCTAATACTGAGGTAAGTATCTCTGCACTCAGGGGTCCCTGGGGCTGAAATTAATGGAGTTCAGCTACGGAGACCCCCTGCTTCAATTGTAATGGATAAAAAAAGTTTTACAAAATATTTAAAACAAAAAGAGCTTGGTTCGCTCCTCTAGGAGAGCTGTGTTCCCATGACACCCAACAATAATTTTTAAACATGGGCCAGAATCTTTGGGAACAAGAAAGAAATTTTTTGGACATGTACTGTACCTACTGTAATAATTTTATTTAAACAAGTGTGAGAAATCAGATGGTTAAAATGTTCTCCAAAACATGTAATTACATTACCAGGCAATAAACTGCTGAGCGCACAGCCAAAGTACATATCAACTCACTCTACTTTTCTAAAGTCAAATCTATCTGTGGACAGGCGTGGGGTCAGAGCTGTGTATGGTGTCTGTTAGAGCCTCCTGACATCCCCTGGATTCCCTGCCCCTGCAATGGAGAACAACCAAAGTTTAACCCGGAAGTACACTACCGACACACTTTATCACACTGCGGCCAGATCCGCAAGCCGGGAGATTTCCCGGCTTGCTAGTGGCAGCCCCTCGGCGTGCCGCGCGTCACCGATGCGCGGTCACGCGTCATCGGGTGCCTGCGCCCCCTGCACGCGCGTCCAGGGCTCCCCGAGGGAGCCCTGGTGTCCCGCTATGTGGGGGACGCGGCAGGGGGTTTCGGGGGACCCGGCGGACCCGGCAGCGGGAGGGAGAGCGCCCCGATCGGAGGGCGCTCTTCCGCTGCTTCGGCGCGCGCCCGGCACCCTCCGGCGTGCGCCAGGTTACTGCTGCGGCCGAGAACGGGCAAATGCTCGAATAAACTCGGCCGCAGCAGTACCAGGACACGTGCACGCGACCCGGCAGCAAACGAGAGAGGAGATATACAGGAGCTGCCAGGAGAAGCACCACAAAGAAACCTGACACCTGAATTAACAAAACGCAGAATCAAAGTGCTGAATGCAGCACCCAACAATGTGAGTGGGAATCATTCCCAAGTTTTATGTTTCTTTTATTGATAAATAAAATAATCTGCACCATAGAGGGGTGTTTGTTGGTGCTCTTCTCATTTCTACACCTTTCTACATCTACTTGCCTCAGCACACACCTATCTACATGTGCTCGCCTCAGCACACACCTTTCTACATGTGCTCGCCTCAGCACACACCTTTCTACATGTGCTCGCCTCAGCACACACCTTTCACATGTGCTCGCCTCAGCACACACCTTTCACATGTGCTCGCCTCAGCACACACCTTTCTACATGTGCTCGCCTCAGCACACACCTATCTACATGTGCTCGCCTCAGCTCACACCTTTCTACATGTGCTCGCCTCAGCACACACCTTTCTACATGTGCTCGCCTCAGCACACACCTTTCTACATGTGCTCGCCTCAGCACACACCTATCTACATGTGCTCACCTCAGCACACACCTTTCTACATGTGCTCGCCTCAGCACACACCTTTCTACATGTGCTCGCCTCAGCACACAACTTTCTACATGTGCTCGCCTCAGCACACAACTTTCTACATGTGCTCGCCTCAGCACACACCTATCTACATGTGCTCACCTCAGCACACACCTTTCTACATGTGCTCGCCTCAGCACACACCTTTCTACATGTGCTCGCCTCAGCACACACCTTTCACATGTGCACGCCTCAGCACACACCTTTCTACATGTGCTCGCCTCAGCACACACCTTTCTACATGTGTCGCCTCAACACACACCTTTCTACATGTGCTCGCTTCAGCACACACCTTTCTACTTGTGCTCGCCTCAGCACACACCTTTCTACATGTGCTTGCCTCAACACACACCTTTCTACATGTGCTCGCCTCAACACACACCTTTCTACATGTGCTCACCTCAACACACACCTTTCTACATGTGCTCGCCTCAGCACACACCTTTCTACATGTGCTCGCCTCAGCACACACCTTTCTACATGTGCTCGCCTCAACACACACCTTTCTACATGTGCTCGCCTCAGCACACACCTTTCTACATGTGCTCGCCTCAGCACACACCTTTCTACATGTGCTCGCCTCAACACACACCTTTCTACTTGTGCTCGCCTCAGCACACACCTTTCACATGTGCTCACCTCAACACACACCTTTCTACATGTGCTCGCCTCAGCACACACCTTTCTACATGTGCTCGCCTCAACACACACCTTTCTACATGTGCTCGCCTCAACACACACTTTTCTACATGTGCTCGCCTCAGCACACACCTATCTACATGTGCTCGCCTCAGCACACACCTTTCTACATGTGCTCGCCTCAGCACACACCTTTCTACATGTGCTCGCCTCAGCACACACCTATCTACATGTGCTCGCCTCAGCACACACCTATCTACATGTGCTTGCCTCAGCACACACCTTTCTACATGTGCTCGCCTCAGCACACACCTTTCTACATGTGCTCGCCTCAGCACACACCTTTCTACATGTGCTCGCCTCAACACACACCTTTCTACATGTGCTCGCCTCAACACACACCTTTCTACATGTGCTCGCCTCAGCAACACCTTTCTACATGTGCTCGCCTCAGCACACACCTTTCTACATGTGCTTGCCTCAGCACACACCTTTCTACATGTGCTCGCCTCAGCACACACCTTTCTACATGTGCTCGCCTCAGCACACACCTTTCTACATGTGCTCGCCTCAGCACACACCTTTCTACATGTGCTCGCCTCAGCACACACCTTTCTACATGTGCTCGCCTCAGCACACACCTTTCTACATGTGCTCGCCTCAGCACACACCTTTCTACTTGTGCTCGCCTCAACACACACCTTTCTACATGTGCTCGCCTCAACACACACCTTTCTACATGTGCTCGCCTCAGCACACACCTTTCACATGTGCTCGCCTCAGCACACACCTTTCTACATGTGCTCTCTGTTCTAAATCTCTATTGTAATTGTTCTGACCTATACAGTTCTACTATGTAAATAACCATGAGCTGAATACAATAGCTGCACTATATCAAGATAAAAAAAATATACACTGCTTGACATCTTTGTGTATCTGACTGTGAAAGAAAAAGTTTTTTTCTCCACATGTCATTTGTAGTTTTTACATGTAATATTCATAGCAACAGAATGCACTGCAATATATTTATATATATCCATATATATATATATATATATATATATATATATATATATATATATATATATATATATATATATATATATATACAGTGTTCGACAAACCTATACATTTGCTCGCCCCGGGCGAGTGGATTTAACCCCCGGGCGAGTAAATATTGGCCCAAGCAGCACACGTTTGGTACTAGGTGGCGAGTAGATTTTTTGGTGATTTGTCAACCACTATATATATATATATATTTATATATATAGAGAATGAATATTAGCAGCAATGACCAAAGGCGGTTAGCTAGTGCTAATGAGATTTTCTCAATTATGGATGAGGGTACACAATCAGAAGTAATAGTATCCACCAGTAAGGATAAAGATAATATGCATACACTTAAACTGATTACTCAAAAAAAACTGAGGGTTTGGTGGAATAAGACCGCCTTGGAAAAGTATATTTTCAATAAATTAATACCAAGGGGTCTGAGATTGCAGACATTTCCTGCATTTCAATTCAATGACATCAAACTAAAGGAACAATGGGAGAACACACTTAGTACCTGTTCCTTTCAGTTGATGCATATTTTAATTGCACATGATGAAAGTGTGTTAAAGGACATAGCAGAACAAACAGAGTTAACATTGAAAAACATGGAAAGTGAAACAGCAGATCTAATTGCTAAAATAGAGCAGGACTTATCAAAATATGAGGAGGACATTACAACAGTCAAGAAAACAAAATTTCTACGTGACTCTGCTGATTATAAAGCAAATAATGTTTACCGCTGGGAAAGGGGCAAGAAACATGGTAAAAGGAATAAATCTAACATTGATGCAGCTGATATCTCCCCAGGCTTCACCTCTTCTGAAGCAGAATCTTCGGATGCAGATGCCACACATGGAGCTGGTTCCAATTATAGAGCACCTTTTTTAGGCAGAGGTGGCCAACAGGACAAAACAGGAGGAGGACTCGGAGGGGACGCAAGACGCTTGCGAGACAGGCAACGTTATGGCTACAAAACAAAGAAGAAGTGACGGTTCCCGAAGACTCAGAAGAATTGACAGTTGTGAATCTGTCAGACATCTGCCTGACTGCGGATCAAATTAATTTCCTTAAAAAGGGCTTATCATTCGCCCCTACTTCAACAATGGATAAGTTTGAATGGATTAAGGACTTACATCTATTTTGCCGCAAACTTCTTCTGAGGAAATTCTATTCCAAAGGTAAAGACACCTCCATACATTTGGAAGGAGATGATGGATGGAATATGATGGAACGTCAACTTATTTTTGCTATGAATACTGAATTTGTAGGAATTGAAGATTCTGTCCCAAGTGAGTCCAGAATCCTAGCTCAATTTCGTCCTAAATCCACATTTTGTCCAACATTCCAGACATGCCCACAGATAGAAGTATTTGTATCCCTGGTGGCCAATGATATTCTGAAATTACCTGAGCGATCAGGGGCCAAAAATCTGAATTCCCAGGAATGGCGTGCTGTGAAAGAACTTGGCAAAATTACAACGGTCGAGTTCAAACCAGCTGATAAAGGTGGCAATGTGGTGGTGTGGCCTAAATCCCAGTATGAGCGGGAAGCCTTTAAACAACTGCGAGATCGAAACTGCTATACAGAACTTAGTGCTGATCCCACTGACAAGTTCAAAAAAGAGCTTGAAATTATTCTCAGTGAAGCTTGCACAATGGGTACTATAACAAGCAAAAATAGAGAGAGCCTAATTACCAAACATCCTATTATGGCAACCCTGTATTTGTTACCCAAGATACATAAGAGCATGACCAATCCCCCTGGGAGACCAATTGTGGCGGTTATTGGCAGCCTGTGTGAGCCCATCAGCCAATTCCTGGACCCTTTCTTACGCCCATCCGTGGAAGCTTTACCATCATATTTACGTGACACTATGGATGTCCTTTCACGATTGGATGGCATCATGGCTGATGCCAATACTATTCTTGTCACGTGTGATGTGGAGGCTTTATACACTTCCATAAACCACAAAGATGGCTTATGCGCTGTGGAATTTTTTTTGAAAACATCCTCTTTCAGTCCAAATCTCACTAATCTTCTCTTACAGCTTCTTTCATTTATACTATATCACAATTATTTTGTGTTTAAGAGTAGATTTTATTTACAGATTAGAGGGACGGCGATGGAGGCAACATGTGCCCCATCATATGCAAACTTATTTCTGGGTTGGTGGGAGAGGGAGGTGGTTTTTTGTGAGGAAAATCTTCATCTTACCATGCATGTTTTGTTGTGGTTGAGATACATTGACGATATTCTTATTCTCTGGCAGGGCTCTGCTACAGAGCTTAGGAGTTTCGTCGATGTGCTCAACCACAACAAACTCAATATTAAACTTACTTATAAATCAAGCACTGAATCAGTGGACTTTCTGGATCTCAGGATCTTCATTGATGAGGTTGGCAATATTGGTACTGATATTTTCAGAAAATCTACCTCCACAAATTCAATCTTGCATGCCTCAAGTTTTCATCAGCAGCACCAGATTCGGGGCATCCCCCGCAGTGAATTTTTGTGATTAAAGCGTAATTGCTCAACCGAGGTTTGCTTCGAATCTAGAGCTGCTCAGATGCGTCAAAGATTTAGATCTAGAGGCTACAGCAATAAATACATTCATGCTGGGTATCAGCACAGTGCAAGTAGCAAACGCATTACATTATTACATCCGAAAATGAGGACACAAGACACCAAAACACGTTTTATTGGTACATATAATGACAGGTGGAAAGATCTCCAGTGTATTTTACAAAAACACTGGCCTGTCCTATGTACAGACGGAGAACTAAGGGAAGCGGTAGGTGACAAGGTCAACATGACAAGTCGACGGTCACCTAACCTCAAAGACCGACTTGTACATAGTCATTATGTTCCCCATACAAGCGAAACATTCTTGTCTCTCAGGAAAAAGGGTTTCTCTAAATGTAACAGCTGCTCTGCCTGTAGGTATATGGTACAGACGGACAAATTTTTGAACAGTAAACACACTAAAGAATATAATATTGGATACACCCTTAACTGTAAGAAAAAGGGGGTGATATACTGTTTAACTTGTCCCTGTGACCTTAAATATATTGGCATGACTACACGAGAAGTCCGCTTTAGGGTCTTAGAACACACAAGAAATATCAAAACGGCACAACGGGATTTGGATTCATTCAAAAAAATTATATCTGTAGCTAGACATTTCCTTCAACATCATGCTTCAGACAGTACGTGTCTAACAGCATTTGCCTTTGATAAAGTGGCCCTAGGCATAAGGGGTGGGGATTTGGAGAAAGCTCTCCTTAAAAAGGAGTGTCGCTGGATAGTTCTTCTCAATACCATGCAGCCCATGGGACTAAATGATTCTTAGGGTTTGCTATGTTTTTATAGTTTATAATTGACATCTGTACATATATGCAATATTGTGTTCCAATTTAACTTCATTACCTTGTGAAGACGCGTGGCCCCCTTTCTTTTGAAATTAATTTTGCATAAATATGTATTATTTCGTTCCTCTCTGTTTTACTATTTAACTTTTTTAACAAAATTTCATAAATTATTTTCTGATATAATGTCATTTTCTACTCTTTTATAAATATACAATTCTCTTCATTAATTTTCTCATGTTCTCAATACTAACTCTAAATATACTATTGTTCTATGTTATTAACATATATGTCTTTGCTTTGTCAGTGCATTGGCAAATGAATTGATTCCATCCAACTGCACCAGTCCTTGATATGATCTGCTAGTGACGTCATCTAATACATTACCTATGACGTCTGCTTCAGCATAACCCTTGCGTCAGAATCATAGCATCTATGGAAACATCTCCTATACAGATTCCTTGGTTTCTGTATTTTTGCTTGGACTATAAAATGCTTTGGTAAATTAATTGATACCTCCCATTACACCAGTCTCTGATATGATCTGCTAGTGACGTCATTTAATACATCACCCATGACGTCTGCTTCAGCATAATCCTTGCTTCAGAACCATAGTATTGATGGAAATACCATCTACACAGATTTTTTTGGTTTCTGTATTTATGCTTCGATTGCGAAAGTGTGTCTATGTGTTCAGACTATGTCAGAGAATAATATTGTTAGTTTAGTATTATTGGTATAATTACAATGATGACTAGTAGTAACTGGATAAAACTAGATCTTTAAAGTTGTATTAATATAATTTAAACTACTTCATGCTGCATTTTATTCCTGATTTTGTGCAAAATGATGCTGTTTGCATTTCCAGAGATGCAAAAGAAAAACGGTGCTGCTGATTTTTTTTATGTCTGTAGTTGCACCACGGTCTTTTTTGGGGAGAGATGTTTGTTACAAAACCATAGCTATCTATATACTTGCAAGCTGTCACTTTTTGTGCTGTGAAGTTGTTATTTTCATACACACCAGTGCAAATATATGGGCTTAATTTGAAGCTCTGCCTGAAATGATTACAATATTGCTTGCACTGGTGTGCGTGACGCAGCTCAATTGAGCAGGTAGCTTTAATTGGACAGGAAAATAAGAACAAAGCTGGAACTAATTACTTTACCATCTATAAAACACTGCACGCCTTCACTTTAAATTTTACCACTCCGGGAAGAAGCCCACCGACGGGTGAAACATGTTGAGTGTTTACTTTACTACAGCCTTTATGTAATCTTCTATTCTGAGGGACTTATGATGGATCTGATGCAGCATTTTGGACTTTATTTTTTGTTCCTGTTATAAGCAGACTTTGGAAACACATCCTGTACAATCAATATGGACACAAACTCTACACAATCTAGCTGCAGCTGAGTATTACCCTCCTTACTGTTTGGGCATTACCTGTCCTTGCAGTGCTGCGCTTTGTGGTGTTTTCAATATGTATGACTCTGTTTGCTAATATGTCTTTATTAGTCATATTTTTCTTTATTTGCTGCATCAGTTCTCATTGATTTCATTTTGGGGAAATGCTGTTCAGGGTATAACTATTATTATTGTTATATTATTTTTCCCTGGTTGCTTTATCTCTTTTTTTCCCCTCTGTTTTTGGTATACATACTAATTTTTCCTGGCTATATACTGGGTCATTGACTATATACTTTTTCCAACGCAATGATTTATTATTCTTTCATGCATATGTCAGTGGGAATATATTTTGTATTGCCTATTATGTTAGACTAAACTATTTTGTTGTCATTATTTAAACTTTATTTAGACACATTTTAGTTTTTTTCTTTTTGTAATACTGATAGTGTTTGATTAGTAGTCCTCTCTTTATATTTTTGATACATATATATTTTCATAGGCTGTCTTTAGTATTTTTATGTTTTTAAGTTAGTGTGTCTTGTTGTTTAATCAATAAAATCTTGTTCATTTTTTCTGAATTGGCGGAGCATCTGTTTCTTTTTTACCATCTTTATCTTATAGATTAGTTTAGGTGTAATTTAGAGTGCTACTAAGGGGATTGTCTTTGTTCTTTTCCTCTGTGTGTCTTATATATATATATATATATATATATATATATATATATATATATATATATATATATATCCCTTTCCCTATGCCTAAGGGAAACCGCGGAAAAATAGACAAACATTCTCCAATAAAATAATTCTCAGAGGGCTGTGGCCTTGCCTAATAAGTTTATCTCACGGTAGTTAGCATAACATCCTATTATTCTCTACAGCAGTATTCGTTTAGTTTACGCTAATACATAAATAATAAGACATATTTTTGAGGCGTTGAAAACGTTTTATAGTATCCATGTCATCAAGCTGAAATGTTAGCAGCATCAACCCATGTACGGTACCTGGTATCTGTCAAGTGCTTTGTTCACGTTCAATGAAAGGAACAGCTCACAGTCATGTCCTGAATGACAGATGCTTACTTATTTCTTTGATTCACTTTCGTACAACAGTTTCTGTTTTTCATTTACAGACAAATGGACAGCCTGAGCCTTTGTGGTTTCAAAGTTATGGGAGATTAGTGTAATGTGGTATTGGGAATATACAGCTCTGGTTCCAAAAAAAAAAGTTAGAGGATTATGAGAGCACATTTGTGAAGTGGAAAAAACGAAAATTGTAATGTGGTTCCGCTGGAGAAAATATGTTTTTACAATCAGCCACATGAGTGGGAATTACCTAAAGTGGAAAAGGCTATTTTTCAGCCTCCTAACTGATCTAAAGTATAGTACATTCTTGTGGCTGGAGGCTAACCCGGTATGTTGGTAGAATGGTTATCTGCTGAACCTCTGAGTACTGGCACATTGTAGACCACAAAGACCTTAGTATAAAGCTTAGAAGATAAAACATTAGAGGACATTTAATATCCACAACCCCTGCATGCTCAGACCCCAAACTCACCCACCATACATATTTGTGTCATAAAGAGTGCTACTGGGATTGTGACCTAATTCACATAACAAAAGAGACAAAGCCCCAGTGCTACATCCAATATGACAAATTATATAGTTAAATCATTTTTTTCTTTTAATAAGTGAGTGTCGTTTAGTTAAATTCTTTGGCCAAAGTAAATTTAAACTTGCAAACCACACATTTAACATCTCTTTATTCAGATTATTTCATCCAATTATTACCAAACTATGTTAGGTTTGACATGCAGGTTTCATGGAGGAGAGAGACAGTAAAAGTTTTAATTCCCTGCAAATAAATTAGGGAGTCATGCCTGTGCTAAAAATGCTAATGACTATGCAAAGTATATTGAATTGTCCCATCTTACATTTCCTAAACCAACTATATTGAGTTGATAAAAAGCCTAAGGCACCAACCTAATGATTGGAATGGTGTCAGATCCAACAGGACATGAACCCACAACCACTGCTTTTCTAAGCCACAGCTCTAGCAGTGTGAGCTAAACCAGCTGATGGGCAGAATCATTGTCACATCTTTCTTTTGAGTTGCTCGCTGCTCGGCGCTCGCCACTTGCTGTCACACATGTACTGTACTGCAGCTAATCTAGCTTTTAATAATTGTGAGAAGAAATGCCTCTGTATGTTGCACTCTCATGTAATGTAAGAGTAATGATAAGAATTTAATAATTAACTTTTAATACATAACACTTATATATATAGTCAGATTGAAGAACACAAACCTGGTAGTGATTAAATATATACAGTGATGAAACTCAATTAAAAGGTGGGCTATTACCAAGAGCTAAAGTGGAAAAGTAATGGTGTCTTATAGTATAGTGGCACCTATATGAGTGTGAATACAGCTCAACCCCGTAATAGCACGGTCCTCGGGGGCCACCCGATCCGACCACGCTAGAACCGGGGTCACGCAATTTTTTTTAAAAAAATGGCCGCCGCGCGCCCGATCGGGAGGGAGGAAGGAGAGAGGGAAGAGGTGGAAGGAGGGAGGGAATAGGTGGCCGGAAGCCCTATATGTCCCCCAGCAGTGGTCCTCCGAGTCCAGCCGCAGCCTTCTCCTTACCTCCTCCCCCCACCTCCGGCATCCATCCCCTCCACCGGCATCCACTTCCTCCCCCCCCCCAAGGCCCCCACACCTACCGGTCCTCCGCGCCAGCCCTCCATGGCATAATCAGTTTTGGGCCTAGCCCACGTGGCCCTCCGAGTCCCAGCCTGCTCCTCACTCACCACCCCCTACCGGCATCCACACCACCACCCCCCTACCGACACCCCCCCTCCTCCTCCCGATGCCAGCTCCGCTCCGATCTCAGCAGCCGACACCAAAGGTAGGGAGGGGGAGTGGGAGGGGTGGTGTGCTGTGCAGTGTAGTGTAGTGTGCTGTGCAGTGTAGTGTAGTGTAGTGTGCTGTGAGTGCAGAGTTCTGTGTGCTGTGAGAGTGTGCTGTGAGAGTGTGCTGTGTGCTGTGAGCAGTGTGCAGTGAGTGCTGGTAGTGTGTGTAGTGTGCAGTGTGTGTGTGTGTGCAGTGTGCAGTGAGAGTGTGTGCAGTGTGCAGTGTGTGCTGGTAGTGTGTGCAGTGAGAGTGTGTGCAGTGTGCAGTGAGAGTGTGTGCAGTGTGCAGTGAGTAATGGTAGTGTGTGCAGTGTACAGTGAGAGTGTGTGCAGTGTGCAGTGAGAGTGTGTGAAGTGAGTGTGTGCAGTGAGTGTGCGCAGTGAGTGTGTGCAGTGAGAATGTGTGCAGTGAGAGTGTGTGCAGTGTGCAGTGTGCAAAAAAAATGTAATTTTTTTTTTAATTCGGGGTCCATGCTCAAACCGCGTTACAAGCGAATCCGCGTTATAGCGGATCATGCTATAACAGGGTTGAGCTGTATCAAGTGATATAAACAGAAATAGTACCCAGTTATATAGTAACACATTAATTATGGTAATTGCCCTATCTATCGTTGGTTGTATGCATAAGGGTATACCAAGCAGGGAAAAATATTATCACAACTCTGTTAGTAAAGAATAGATTAACAAAACCATGTAGTTGTCCTAGTATATTCCTTATGAACTGATATTAGGGTAAGAGAACCCCTTTTACTAGGTAGATGATTTAAGAGTTTAGAGATGGATAGCAGTAGTAGGACTGAATATCTCAATACAACAAAAAGGAAAGTGCTGAAAGTGCTTCTGCTTACAAACAATATGTGACTAAATATAATCAAAAAGTGTACAGAGTACTTATACATATAAGCAGGGCTGCCTGATAACGAAGTGACCGAACAACATCAGCGAAACGTACAAAAAACAAATACAAACCGGCGCCTCAAAAAGAACTGAAGGACTGAATATCTGCTGATAATGTGAACCATCCAGGTAACTTCAGGCATTAAAGTAAGCCCACAGAAAGCATAGCAGTAAGGTAGCTGCTAGTTAGAAATGTCTGCATTTAGACATTTAAATGCAGAGAGATTCTGGCAGCTCCTGCGAAGGTGTGTATCTCA
Organism: Ascaphus truei; assembly: GCF_040206685.1. NCBI lineage: Eukaryota > Metazoa > Chordata > Amphibia > Anura > Ascaphidae > Ascaphus > Ascaphus truei. The sequence continues at coordinate 397,086,635 of NC_134486.1, forward strand.
GGAAGCAGGGGGGTCCCCAGAGTTTAAATTAATGGGAATCAGCTCCGGAGACCCCTGCTTCAAATCTATTTAAAACCCATATTTTTTATCACTTAGTCCAGGATGGTGTTAGCTCTGTTTTCCTACTGTATGAATATAATGGTCAATATAATGGTACCCTAAAGGGTTGCTTGTATGGTTAGTGTGTAATGGCCACCACAATGTGTTGTGGGAAGGGATAGGTGCAAGAAGATTAGGTTTCAGGAGGACAAGAGTAGAGGAGCCTCGGGGGGAATAGATCATTAATGTTTGTAAAATAACAGCGCAGACCAGGCCACCCTGTTTATGATGTTGTAGATAGGGACAGTACCCTTTAAGTTAGGATCCCTGAAAGAAGGAAAGGAATCTTGAATAAGTAGGGATGATCCGCAGATATCCATGGACCAAAAGGAACCGGACGATCGAAATGGATTGAAAATCTAATCCCTGTAGTGATACTGTGACATGGTCGTAATCCTGGACCTCTTCAAGCAGCAAATCGTGACAGGTTGCTTCAACACAAAACTTGTTTTTTTTTTTATGATTGAGGCTTTTAAGGAATCTAGCTGATCATTAGACATGCTACGGAGAAACTGACCCAGCTGATCACAGTATAACGAATTACCTCCTGAATATGCTTTTCCAGATATTTGACTTTATCTTTCATTAGAATACGCATTATATCGGCAGAGATCCTTAGCTGTGGTGTGATGATTGTGCTGTGATTATCATGCAACTATTTGTGTAATGATTAAAAACAAATGCCTGATTGGAAATTTTGTTGAGCAGATATTTCCTATTCTGCATTACACTGAACATCTAATTCACATTCCAATTATTACAAGGAGCGTTCCAAATAATGGGCCAAGAGGTTTTCCTTTCCCCCCACTTCTCTTGGCAGGCTTAACTCACGCAGGCATTATAGAATGACATATTTCTTAATTAAATGTTTGCTGACACTCACTATCTGTGTGAGTTCATCCCATGCTGATTTTACGTGCCAAATAAACTCACATATATGAGTTTATTTTGTAAAGGTTTATTTTTCATGAGATTGTATGAATACTGAAGATGTTACATTTTACATCTTTATTGGAACCTATTTATTTGTTCTGGCAACCCTTCTCCAGTCTCATCTCCTTCACCTCTTTCATTTAGCTTTAAGACGCCCAGTTTCTTTACACTGTTTGTTTGTATTCTTTACTGAGTGGGGGGCAGTACGCATGCATGCATACAGTATGCATGTCTAAGCAGTCGGGTCAATAGTCTCCCTGGTTTTGCCTTTCACACACAGAGGTAATTAATTAATATCTAACTGAATATATACAGTATGTAACACCCCCCCTCCCCCTCGGCCCTCCCTAAGGGAGATTTGTAGGTAAAGTACATGGTGTTTTTGGTGCTAGCCTGTAGGTTCCCAGAAAGCCGAGTCTCTGCAGATGTAGTAGGGAGCTTGGGGTACAAGGGTCTTTTCCTCAGGTTGGTGCAGCGCCTCCATCCCGAGGGCTCTGCCAGGGGCAGAGATTCATCCCTACAGGAGCTTTCCTTAGAGCATGAAGCACTCTGGTGTACCAGCAACAAGTAGAGACTAGAGAGGGACCCCCACAACTGTCAAATGAAAAGATAGATGTAGGTGCTACCTAGGTAAATATAGGTAGATAGCGAACATAGAACAGAAACCTAATTCCTTCACTTATCACCCTCCAGATGTTTTGAGTGCCCAATCTAGGTTTAATTCCTTCACTTATCACCTTCCAGATGTTTTGCGTACCAGCAACAATGCAACTTTTATTTGGGGTCCTTTCCATCATAAGGCATTCTGGCCCATGGGTATCCTTCCCCCTCTCCTACAGGGAAAAGCAGAGCAGCCAGAGCCCTGGCTACTCTCTGTACTCAGACACACCTCACCCCCTAAGGGGTAAATTAGAACAGAACTCACTTGGAACTCTCTTCCCCCAGAGGGGAGAGAACAGAACAGACCCACTAGAGAGTGGGTCTCACCCTTTATACCTGGGGAGGGGTTAATCCCCCTTCCCCAATATCTGGACAGGCCCAGTTGACATCAGAGACCTAATCAGCCCACCCCCCTTACATGTGACTCCAACTGCCAGGCTTCTGCACTTGGCTACTTAGTGTCTCTCTGGTTAGCCATCTCAGATGCAGGCCCAAGTGCAAGCGACTTAACCCTAGCACTGCTGGATGATACTAAACCGACAGCACCTACGCAAATGATTTTATTAGCCAGAGGGCTATATGGCTACATATATTTATAAAACATCAGATGATAGGTATGGCTCTTTTGAGCCTGGACACTGGTGGAGGGTGATTGGTTCTTTGTATAAAAAGGAGAAGAATTCTGGCTGTTTTGGCTGTCACATCATAAAAATTATACAATACAGAGTTATAGTGGAAAGTCAATGCAAAGCCATAGCTGTAGCAGGAAAGTGACTGTATGTGTATGAAAGATGTGATAGAAGGAGGATTTGATAACTCATCTGGAAAGTAGAGACCTCATAATTAGTGTAACCATGATTCTTCCCTTTGTAATGCTCTATGCTTCTGGTTGAAAAAAAATCAAAGCTGTCTTTATGTAAGGAATCCATACCTCAGTTTACTGTTTGCCTTGCCTTACAGATTGTGCAGCCGTGGAACACTGCTCTTGATATTTACTGCAGCTTCACCCTGGGTTCACTCATTAAAGCAATGCTGTCACATGCCCCTTCTGCTATTGGTTCACTGACCTTTAAAGACAGCCTTCCCCACAATGCTCCCTGCCTAGCATAGTCCTTCCTGGATGTCACAAGTGTTCTACCACAAGCCCTAAGGCTTAGCTCTGTTGTGTACTAATCTCTCTAGTTCTATTCCCTAGTTCACGCAGAGGTCTGTTCCTGTCTCCTGTGCTGAAGCAGATCCCTGTTTCCTGAGGCCGGCTGCTAGTCTCATGCTAGTCTCATGCAGCGGCCTGTTCCTGTCTCCTGTGCTGAAGCGGAGTACTCTTCATGTTAACTTCAGATCCCTATTTCCTGAGGCCGGCTGCTAGTCGCACGCAGCGGCCTGTTCCTGTCTCCTGTGCTGAAGCGGAGGTCTCTCCAGTGTTGACTTCAACTCCCTGTTTCCTGAGGTCTGCTATCCCTCTACAGCAGAGCCTATCTACTGGTTCCTGGGGCCTGCTGCTCATTCTCCATTGCAGAGGCCGTGTCCGGGTTCCTGTGCTGGAGCAGAGGATTCTCCAGTGCGAACTTCAGCTTCCAATTTCCTGAGGCATGCTGTCCTTCCCTTGAAGAGGCCGGTCTATGAGTCCTGAGGTCTGTAGCTCTCTCTCTCCTTGCACAGGCCCGCTCTGGACTCTTGCGCTGATTCACTGGTTTACCAGTGCTGCCTGGGGGTGTGCCCACTCCAGTCTGCCTATCCCTTCCTGAGGCCAGTACCATGGGCCATGGTCGCCGCACGCGCAGAACCCACGCCCACGCTCACGCTCCTAAGCTGAAGCGGGGAACTTCTGATTACCTGTTGCCGAACTCCTGCTTTAATAACGTTTATCCTGATCTCTCCAGTCCTGACCATGGCTTGTCCACTGATGATGCTACCTTCTCCAGTCCCGACCCTGCTACGTACGACTACGAACTGCGCAATCCGGATCAGCCGGCGCGGTCTAAGGTCGGTGCTTATACAACCCCACCTCAGCCATGCGGTCCGACCCAGGATTGTGGCGAGCACAACCGTGACACTTTAACAGAAATAAAGATATCAAATAGATTTTGTTATATAGTAATTTAATGGACTTGGACCAAGTTTACCTAATAATGCTAAGTGCACCTTAATTCCAATAAGCGGGCCATATGTCTTTCCTAAAACGTTGCCTTATTTATTCAATCTGAGGAGAGATTGTCCTCTTCTGGGAAATAGGTGTCCAATTTATAGTTTGAGGAATTGTGAGCAATTTGACATTCTCCTAAATAACTGTAATACCGTAGATGATTCTGTCCTTTGTTCTGTCTTTTGCTTTATATCTCAGAACATAATTTAAAAAAAGATTTATGTCTCAGTATCTTTCCTGTTAAAATGGTTTAAAACATGTACATAAACACAGGGTTTTTATAGGTTATATGAGCAAATTGAAATCATCTAAGGAATTAGAATACCTTGGAGTGCCCCAAAGACTTAGTTCCAGTAAGGTTAACACTGTTCGTGATATACAGATGTAGCAAGAGTAGTTTCCAGCATCGGGGTAAATGGAGGTCATGTGACCATGGCTGCCACAGCATTGGAGGATTAATGCCATGGGGGGTTTGATCTGGAAGCATGGACCCCCACAACGTGACCATGTCATACACTGTCTCAGGCACCATGGACATTTGCTTTTTTGGCCATGTCACCGGGGACAATAAGAATTGGTACATATGTACAGTATATAATGTATATGTACACACATTCATTTAGGGGATAATTCTATAGTGTCCAAAGTGGCTGTTTGAGCTATTTTTCACTGAAAATCCCTATTAAAGTCAAAGGGGATTTTCGGCTAAAAATGGCACAAAAAAAATGGCCACTTCAAACCTTATAGAATTACCCCCTTAATGTATTCTACTTATTCCTGTCTTTCCTGCAAATACTTTCTGGCTAAGCTCCTCGCCTGTCTAAACAAGCTCATCAAATGCAGAATTTATCATCATCTGAGATCTGACTCTAAAGACTGTTCATTGTCCCAAGGTTCAACAAAATATCCGGCCGCTTCTCCTTCTCTTACCATGCACCTCACACCTGGGACAATCTACCGGAGACTCTCGCAGCCGCCTCAAGTTCTTTCAAAACTAAACTATCTCACATTTTAATCTGGTCTGTAACTGTTGCATACGCCTATAATATATATTATCTCTTACGGTGCATGCAATGTCTTGTATATAATGTATACCCTTTTCATTTAATGTAACCATGTACAGTATTTGTAGTACTCTATTTATTCCCAACAAAATGACTTGACGTTTCGGCCACACATGGCCTTTCTCAAAAGCAGAATGCCATTCTGGCCGAAACGTCAAGTCATTTTGTTGGCAATATATAGTGTATTTAAAATCCATGGAGCCCTGTTCTTTACACCTTTCATTGAGTATTGTATTATCACAGAGAATCCTGAACCAGGAGCACCAGTATTTGTATCTTATATTATTTCATGTATTTGGTGTGCAGCAGTTTCTCTATATTACCATGTATTTGTAACCATGTACCTGTCATAACTCTGTGCCCAGGACATACCTGAAAACGAGAGGTAACTCTCAATGTATTACTTCCAGGTAAAACATTTTTATAAATAAAAGAAATACTCGAATAGGATGAATAAACCATTTCAGATCAGAGGACTTTGTGATATTTTCTTCAAATTCACATTATCCACATAATCTAAAAACAAAACAAACCCCTTCATGCTAAACTAGAGCCACTGAGTTTCTTTAATATGGGGGAAGGGATCGAACTTCGTCATCCAAGAGATTTCTGTGCATGTTGTGCTCTGCATTAAAACTATATACCTGTGAGAACTATATAAATCATCTCAAAGAAACATATTTTTTTATTTATTTGCCAAAAGTAAATGTTTTACTCCATATTAAAAAATATTTACAGCTCTTATTATAATTTGATGAATCATCATCTCCAACATGTTATGGATCCAAAAGAACACTTGCAATCTAGCTGCAATGTAAGAGAAATGGCACTGAGCACTTCAATATCTCATATTTAGAATGTAACTCTTACAATTAGACTGTAAGCTCTGCAGGGCAGGGACTCTTTTTCCTAAATGTCACTTTTATGTCTGAACACTTCTTCCCATTATGTGTTATTTGTATTATTTGTTATTTATATAATTATCATGTGTATTATTGCTGTGAAGCGCTACATACATACATACATACATACATACATACATACATACATACATACATACATACTGTACATACTGTAGTGCCCACGGTTATTCTAACACAAACCAGTGGCAATTGCCAAAAAGACCCAGGTACATGCTGGATACATGCCTTAAACTTGCCTTAAACTAGACCCAGCATTTCTGCATTGACTAATTGCCCATCAGATTAACAGCGGGGGTCCCTGGCAGTCCCATTCAAACTGAATGGGACTGCCAGGGACCCCTGCTATTAATCCTATGGGTCATTAGTCAATGCAGAAATGCCTGAAACTTGCCTTCAACTAGCCAGGTTAAATCCAGCACATACCCAGAATGTAACCGGGCTAGTTTAAGGCAAGCTTTAGAATGCTCGTGCTCTCGTCTGTACATACATACATACATACATACAATGGCCTTCCTTCAATATGCTGGGTAACTGCAAATTGATGGCCTGAGTCTCATTCACTTGAATGGAGCTCTGGAGCACTGAGAACCTAAACATCAGAATAAGGGACACATGTGAAGTTATGTGGCTCCTTTTACTCCGTAGAACAAAGGACAAAAAAAGCTCCAATGCTACATCCCATATGACAAATTATTTAGTTGAATACTTTGTTTTTTCGTCAAATAAGTGAGGGTCATTTGGTTAAATCCCTTGGCCAAAGCATATCAAGCTTGCAACCACATCTAGGTAAACCTTTTTTTAGCAGGTCCAACGGATTTAACCAAATGGCACATACTGTACTTATGAGATTAAAAACAGATAATTAGCATTAGTTTTTTTTGTCTATGGTTGTATACTGTACATTATATGAGGTCACTATTCCAGTAACACTCCAATACACACACACACACACACGGTATTGGGTTTGGATTTTGAGCTTGCTTGGACTGTGTCATTTTACTGTAGCAATAGCAACACAATATTAATAATAGAATGTAAGATCTGTAAAAAGTGCTTTGGCTTCAGGACCATGTTGATTATTAGCCTGAGTCTACTCTACAGAAGACCCTTACAGATTTTTATGCATAGCTAGATTGTGTAGGAGATGCAGATGTTAAGGCTCTTGTTGTTATATTGGCAATAGTAATGTTTATTCACTTAATAACATGTTCTCCTTAAAAAATAAATAAAAGGATAGAGGGAAAATAGTAGTAGCCAATACAGTATATTACACATTCAGTTGTGAAAATATATATGTATCCACACTCACTGTATGTCATTGTGAGTTCTAGCATGATTACAAGTTCTGCAGGTACACTTCTGCCTTCCGAATCCTTTCTATATTGTTTTATACTGTACTTTTCACAGAAACCAAGAGAATTTAAGGCAAAGTCGGTCACACCAGCGGTGAAACTGCTTGTAGAAACTATGTGTAATCTACGTGAGCACAGGCGAGGAAATAAATAAACAAGTGTAACGGGTATTCCACCCCACCCAATCGCATATATAGTGTGGGTGAGTAGAACATGCAGTGTTACCGGTGTGGTGCATTACCTGTTGGCTCGCAGGAGGGCTGAGCTTCCGCCACGGGGAACCTGGGGCAATTATACTAGGGGTAACCACTTACTCAATAGGTGCAGCGCCTCCACCTGCGATGGCTCCCACCAGAGGGGGAAGTGAATCCTCGCAGGACAAACACAATGATCACATACACAATGGGGTATAATAACTAAGGACTTTACTAACATGTAATACGACACCTCACATTCATAACATAACCTGTGTCCCTATCAGGAGGAGACACTAACCATGACGTCTCGCAGGACGATTCCCCAACACTAGGTGATCCCACCCAGTGTCCAAAGAACCCCACCCAATGTCCCGCACTCTTGCAGAGAATCAATGGGTGACTGCGCAGTCACTATTAAGCTAAGGGCCCGGTGGTGCACTTAGAACTGTAGATACCTGCCGAGCACTCCAGTGCTCGGATCAGCAACGCTTCACAAAGGGTCAGACGCGTGATGAATCCGTCTGATCCTATCCTGGCGATATTCTCTGTGACCCTAACGTGGGTCCGAACTCCTTCACTGGAACCGCAGCATCCGCTGAGTCCCTCACTAACGATACAGCAACGTGACACACCCTGCACTACAGGCCGTCCCTATAGCACAGCATCCTTAAGTGGCTTAAGGGTCACTCTCCTAGGGCCTTCGGGGTTGCCTATCCTATATAGGTAGGTCTTGTACCCACCCTACTCATAATACGGGCCCTGGGCCATGGATCCCCGGACTGGTTACCGCTATGAACCCCCCCCAGTTGCCTCGTACTACGCGCAACGCCGCCCTGGGCTATGGCTCCCCGGATTGGTTACCGCTATGAAACCCCCCCAGTGGCCTCGCCACTCGCAACACGGACCCTGGGCTATGGCTCCCCGGACTGGTTACCGCTATGAACCCCCCAGCTGTCTCGTGCCACTAATTCACAACAGGACCCTGGGCTATGGCTCCCCGGATTGGTTACCGCTATGAAACCCCCCAGCTGTCCCTATCTTCCCTTCTGTTCCCCAGTGCCAACTAAAGTAAGTGACAGGTTCCCTATCCTGAAGGCTATCCCTGGCAACACTCACACTACTGGGGGACTCAGGGCCATCTTGGGCCAAGGGGGTGCTGGCCTAGTACAGGGAGTCCCTCGCTCCTGTACCCTACCTCCTTCCCTTGACTGCTCCTTCCTCTGACTGACAACGTAGCTGCAAGCCCGCCAAATGTATCCACTTGCTCTCCTGGCAGTCCTGCAGCCCTATTGGCTCCTATGAGGCACCTGGTGCCTGTCTCCCTATGCCTCCTGGGAATTGTAGTCCCAAGGCCCTTACTGTAACATTGGGGCCGCGTGCGCGCCTTCCCTGTGCTTACACTAACCCCTAATGGCCGCCGCAATCTCTCCCTACCTCTCGCGCTACTCTCCTGGCTGGCTCCTACACACGCGCGATCTTCTGCGCATGCGCGACTATCTCGGGCCGCCGGGGACTCTCTGCGCATGCGCGAACCGGCGCAACATGGCGGCGCCCTGTGCAAGAGCCGCCGGAGATCTCCTGCACTCCGGCGAGCTCCCTCCTCGGCCCCCACCCTCCTGAATGGCCGTCGGGTCTGCCGCTTACCGCTGGCAGTACCCGACAGCGTCCGTGACCACGGAGGCGCCCGGGGGGGTCGCAGGGGGAAAAAGATGACCTGGCTACACTCTCCCCCTGGTGAAAAACCCAACGCCCTCGCTTGGGGAACGACATAACATGGTTCAATTTTACACACTGAAAAATGGCATGGCATACCCCGTACACTTAACAGATCGACTGCAACATCCTCAAAACATGGCACATTTTCACACAATGCAAAATTACATGGCATATCACACCCACTATTACCCGAGGCCAGCTGAGTATCAGCTGCTTGCTGAGACCATTTGTGGGGTGCCCCTAACTGATCAGATGGGGGTACCTCACTTTTGCGTCCGTGAGCCTCCCCGGGGTGAATCTCTCGGAAAGCACACTCTGGCGTAACAGTCACTGCTTCAGTGCTACTTCCTCCCCCTGGTGGAAGGAATAGCGCAGTGTCCTTCACACCAACCTTTACTTGATCATCCATGGCCTGGAAGCAGCAGGCCAGGCGGCCAGGACCTTTCCCTCGGTCCCCTACGTGACGAATGGGCCGCTTCTTCTTGGGCGCAAAGGAGGCAACTTCTACCAGCTCCTTTGCCACATAGTCCTTGTCCCTACATACGTGCTCAGCTTCCACTGAGAAGCGAGAACTGGACACTGTCTCTTTACTCAAAGTCTCTGCTTCACCTGGCAGGGGGTAAAGAGTAGACACCTTACCCCTGCGGTGATTCTCGGTGGCCAACAGGTCCTCGGGGACGCTGTCAGTTCCCACCTCGGTTGTCTCGGTACCTGCCCCCTGTACTTCTGGGGCAGTCCACTTGCTGTCCTTAAACTCGGGAGCATTGGATCCCAGTCCTGGGACCACCTGGGTTGGAGCGCACGGGCTCTCACTCAGATCAGGAACCGTAACTCTGGCCTGTTGCACGGCCACCTCCATCGGAGCCTGTGGGGAGCAAGGGGGTTCCTTACCACTCTGCTGGCTTGCGATGGGTTTCTCTTCTTCTGGAACGATAGGCAGTGGGTACTGGTCCACTCGCACTGCAGGACAGCTATCTTCTAGGGGGGACACCTCCGCCAGGACGCGATGTCGAGTGGAACCATTCGCCCAGGTGTCCAGACTTAAGAAGCTATCGTGCTCCGCGGTCACCTGGAGGCTCACACCCAACACCCCTGGGGCAGTCAACTCACCCCTGTCGTCGTCAACAGGTACTGATCCCAAGCCTGGGACCGATGGTACCTCTGTAGGCCGGACTGGCCGTGGTAGGGCACACGGGCCCACAGCAGGCTCTGTATGCTGTGATTCCTCTGTCTCCTCTGCTGGTTCGGCATGCTGGGGAACAATAGACTTCAATAACCGCACACCGCAACACTCACAGTAGGACCACCATGTCAATGTCTCTCTAGAACAGTTACAAGTGGGGCTAAAACACTGTATGCCCATTTCTCCTTCCACCTCGATGGTCCTGTAGTCGAGGGATAACCGAGACACTTTGGCTCCCTGAGCGTGGGCTTCTTGCAGGCAGGAGCATATGAAGAGAAGAGAATCTACTCCTGGCGCACGCCAGGCCACATACATATTGGGGTGTATGTCCTGACAGTCTATCTCGGTTTCCTGCTCAGAAAGAAAATATTCCATGTCTACGACAATGCCTTCCTCCTCCTCTTCCTCCTGGTGAATAGAAGGGTCTAATGGCTGTTCACTGTGCTCACTCCCCCTGGTGGAGTTTAAAGGAGGGGTGTGCTCTATCACTGGATGGCTCTGGCTCTGCACTGAGTCACTCACATTACGGGGGCGGGGCTCTGGTTTTCCCGCCAGTCCCGGATGGTTTTCTGTAACCTTTTTCTGAGCAGCCTGGCAGTCAGAAGCACGTGTGTCATCTTGAGTTGGCGGGAGCCGCCATTTTAGGTGGGACTCACTGTTAGCCTCCCCTGCTGCAGGAGCCTCCATTTTAACTACAGTCCTGTCAACTACACTGCAGCTTTTTGCATAGATCATGAGACAGTCCCCTGCGGAAGACTCGGGGAGTGTTAATACATGGGGAACAGTCTCTAGGCATATGTCATGCGTGGTGCACAGGAGATAGGTAATCCCCCTGCCGTCAGCATCCAGCCTTAAGTCTTTCACCCGGGCAGTGGCCAATTCCGGGCAAGTTCTTACTTGGGCGCGCATAGTGGACAATTGCGTATCATGGGATACTCCGGCCACTACAAACACGCGCCTTGGGGATAATTGCCGCGCTAAGGCCCAGTCATCGACGTCTTGCGGTGACGGCACCGCCATGATGAAAAATATGAATGGGACAATTTGAAAAATTGAAAACAGGGCACCCCAGGTCTATCTCAGCAGCGCCTCCAAATGTAACGGGTATTCCACCCCACCCAATCGCATATATAGTGTGGGTGAGTAGAACATGCAGTGTTACCGGTGTGGTGCATTACCTGTTGGCTCGCAGGAGGGCTGAGCTTCCGCCACGGGGAACCTGGGGCAATTATACTAGGGGTAACCACTTACTCAATAGGTGCAGCGCCTCCACCTGCGATGGCTCCCACCAGAGGGGGAAGTGAATCCTCGCAGGACAAACACAATGATCACATACACAATGGGGTATAATAACTAAGGACTTTACTAACATGTAATACGACACCTCACATTCATAACATAACCTGTGTCCCTATCAGGAGGAGACACTAACCATGACGTCTCGCAGGACGATTCCCCAACACTAGGTGATCCCACCCAGTGTCCAAAGAACCCCACCCAATGTCCCGCACTCTTGCAGAGAATCAATGGGTGACTGCGCAGTCACTATTAAGCTAAGGGCCCGGTGGTGCACTTAGAACTGTAGATACCTGCCGAGCACTCCAGTGCTCGGATCAGCAACGCTTCACAAAGGGTCAGACGCGTGATGAATCCGTCTGATCCTATCCTGGCGATATTCTCTGTGACCCTAACGTGGGTCCGAACTCCTTCACTGGAACCGCAGCATCCGCTGAGTCCCTCACTAACGATACAGCAACGTGACACACCCTGCACTACAGGCCGTCCCTATAGCACAGCATCCTTAAGTGGCTTAAGGGTCACTCTCCTAGGGCCTTCGGGGTTGCCTATCCTATATAGGTAGGTCTTGTACCCACCCTACTCATAATACGGGCCCTGGGCCATGGATCCCCGGACTGGTTACCGCTATGAACCCCCCCCAGTTGCCTCGTACTACGCGCAACGCCGCCCTGGGCTATGGCTCCCCGGATTGGTTACCGCTATGAAACCCCCCCAGTGGCCTCGCCACTCGCAACACGGACCCTGGGCTATGGCTCCCCGGACTGGTTACCGCTATGAACCCCCCAGCTGTCTCGTGCCACTAATTCACAACAGGACCCTGGGCTATGGCTCCCCGGATTGGTTACCGCTATGAAACCCCCCAGCTGTCCCTATCTTCCCTTCTGTTCCCCAGTGCCAACTAAAGTAAGTGACAGGTTCCCTATCCTGAAGGCTATCCCTGGCAACACTCACACTACTGGGGGACTCAGGGCCATCTTGGGCCAAGGGGGTGCTGGCCTAGTACAGGGAGTCCCTCGCTCCTGTACCCTACCTCCTTCCCTTGACTGCTCCTTCCTCTGACTGACAACGTAGCTGCAAGCCCGCCAAATGTATCCACTTGCTCTCCTGGCAGTCCTGCAGCCCTATTGGCTCCTATGAGGCACCTGGTGCCTGTCTCCCTATGCCTCCTGGGAATTGTAGTCCCAAGGCCCTTACTGTAACATTGGGGCCGCGTGCGCGCCTTCCCTGTGCTTACACTAACCCCTAATGGCCGCCGCAATCTCTCCCTACCTCTCGCGCTACTCTCCTGGCTGGCTCCTACACACGCGCGATCTTCTGCGCATGCGCGACTATCTCGGGCCGCCGGGGACTCTCTGCGCATGCGCGAACCGGCGCAACATGGCGGCGCCCTGTGCAAGAGCCGCCGGAGATCTCCTGCACTCCGGCGAGCTCCCTCCTCGGCCCCCACCCTCCTGAATGGCCGTCGGGTCTGCCGCTTACCGCTGGCAGTACCCGACAGCGTCCGTGACCACGGAGGCGCCCGGGGGGGTCGCAGGGGGAAAAAGATGACCTGGCTACACAAGTTTTTTTTTTCTGACAAAGTTTACAAAGCGTTTCTGTATATGGAAGGAACAGAAACTATTTCATTCGGATTGGAACGTTAGAAGGTTCAAATATCTGTTCTAATCTTACAGTACGTTAAGAATGAGTGATTACGTAGAGAAAAGTCTCACTGCCCACTGAGCTCCGCCCACGGCTGCCGTAGAAGTCAGAAACAAGTAGACCTGTCAACGCACCTTATAATATCTGATTGGAAACCCTCTTTTCACATTCTTCCAGTTGAATGTTGAAATTACACGAGGGCTCATATGATGACTTTGTTTGGCCTTTCACGCATGGGATCATTTAGAATTAGATTTGAGTGTGTTCAGCTGGGTTTTGCTTGATAGGACATTTCAAATGACCCATTTTGTCTGTGTTTTGGGGGGCAAAGTCCAGGTTAGGCAGGAGCATGATGATGCAACATATGTTACAATGTAGGGTAGGCAGGGTGTCATATCCCGTTATCCCAACCCTCATCGGGCAAAATTATCCTATTTATTTGCAAAACAAATTTGCCGAAAACTGGTAAGCTTTGGAAAATATCCATTTGGCGAGCATTAAAAGTCATTGCGTAAGGTTACATAGCTCTTTATATATGGCCATGTAATTAAAATTATGGCAAAAAGTGGCAAGATTCTGTCAATACAGCTCAACCCCGTTATAGTGCGATCCGCTACAACGCGGATCCGCTTATAACCCGATGTGAGTGTGGCATTAACACACACATGCTTTCCCTAGCACGATTGTGTGCTCTCAGTTCTGTGGGGCTGCTCTAATGCTGTGAGCTACTTTGTGCTTGTGTCATGCCCTCCCCCCCCCGTCATGGCCACATCCTCCCGACCTGTTTTGGCCACACCCCCCACCGAAATAAGGAACCTACAGACCGCAGATTGCGGTGAAGCACCGTGCACGCGCCGCCAGGATGCAAGGTGGGCATGCAGGCGCATGCAGCGGGGCCTTAGCCTAAGTCCTTGCGGAACTCATGATTACGTGGCCATTTTGTTTTTAAAATTTTGCAATCCCGGCTATAAAGTGGTCTCATTCTGTGGCCCGCGAGCACCGCCTTATAATGGGGTTCAGCTGTATTTGGGAATTTCTGTTGGAAAACTGACAAAATGTATAAAATTGGCAACATTCTGAATTACTTTAACTTTTGTGAAAATTTAAAAAAATAAATGTAAAATGTAAGAAAAAAAAGAAAATATTTGGCAAAGCAAACTTAACAACTTTTGCATGTCTAGTCCATTTCATGTCTAGCCCTTTTAGGCTATATTCAATAATCAGTCTTCTACCTTACAGCCCATTAAAGTGAAAGTAATGCGTGGTACCTGGCACTGGAAGGTGTCTTATGGGAGATAGCTGCTTAGTAAATATGAGCTTTAATCCCAACATTGCCATACTGCTCAGGAACATAATGACAGTACTGACCGATAAGGCAAGAAGAGTAAGAATATCTACATATTTTAAGTTGTATCCAATGAAATAATAGATGTCAATTCAAATGTGTGTAATAAGTAGGTCAAATGGTTAATAATGATAACTATGTATTTATATAGCATTTTACGGGTTTATCTGTCTCTTGTTCTGCTTCTGGGGGAGCAGCAGCCCTAGAACGTTTCACTGTGTGCTCATTTGCATGTCATTTCCCAGAATCCCTAGCTGCAGTGGAAGCACTGCATGCCAAGAGCAATGGCGAAAAACATTGTTGCAGACCTGTCTGAGACATGTGAATATGCTCACAAGTGATATGTATTTGCTCTATACCAGCAGTGCGCAAAGTGGGGGGCATGCCCCACAGGGGGGGTTGCGAGACTAACTGTGGGGTGCGTTGGGTTTACGGATTCCCCCCGCACACTTCCCGAATATATTTAAATTAATGCCAGGGGAGCTGCGGGGCCTCTGTTAACTTCTACTCACCGTGTTTCAGACGCTCTGGGGCAATGCGACGTTGGGTCATGTGAAGTTGCGTTGCCGTGACGTTGCCGTGACGTCAGGACGTCTGAAGCAAGGTAAGCACAGGGGGGGGGGGGGCGCGAGGAGATGGGGACAGACGGCAGGGGGGCGCAGGGAAAAAAGATCGTGCTCCTCTGCTCTACACTATACAGTGGAGGGGTTTTGTCTCTTTTTGACCCACTATAACTCAGTTAATGTGCAGTTGAAACCTATCCCATATTGCAAAGTCAGTATAACCAGCCTCACACTGATGAGACCCAAAAGGTTGAAACAGATTTCTGTGAGTAGGGTTACTGGCTCTGCACTTCTTTAACCCAGGCTGAAAAGCTGTGTAATATGGCAGGCTTGTAGGGCTCATGGATTTGAAACAATAGGTGACACACCGTGAGTGCTTATTTGCATGTCTTTTGGTAGAATCCCTTGCTGCAGAGGAAGCACTGTATGCTAAGAGATAATGGGGAAGGACAGGGTTGCAGACCTGTCTGAGACATGTGAATGCACTCACAAGTGATATCTGTATTTGCTGTACAAAGAGAAGATGTACAGATGTACAGATGCAGCAGCCGTAATTGAAACAAATCACATGGTGTATAACACGGAATACCCATGTCATGGCGCGGGATTTCTTCAACCGTACCGCCTTTAGACGCGAGTGCAGAAAATGACATTTTAGTGTTCTGGCTTTTAAACACCTGAAATTGACACTGCAGCACAGTACTGTACACATTACAATTCATTCATTTCATTGCATTTAATTGCACACAATCCATGAAATTCAAACAAAGCAACCGTGATAAACACGTGTGCCTGGGACGATTGGCGGCGTTCATGCCACGTGGACTACAGCAGCGCACACGAAAACGGCGCCATGATTTGTTAGAATAACGGCCGCTGCATCTGTATAATATAGCAGAGCCTTAAAGAGCCAGACTGCAGGAATGCTGCAGAGTAAGGTTGACGAATAGTAGCCTTGCAACTGGAGAACAGGCAGCTGACTAAAATAAACTCAGTTAGGGTATAAGATAGGCTCAGGATGGAGTTCCCGGCATGGATTCCTACTGCCCAAAAACTGGATGTCCAGTTAGGCCTTCCCCTCCAAGTGTTACAGTGAGGATAGGAGCCTGGTTTGGCATAAGATCATAAGTACAACATAACTAGATACAAAAGTTTTCCAATGTGATGCACTCAAAGAGCAGCTTTATAATAATACACTCTTAATGTCCATAAACAAAATAGAATTAAGCAGCTCCGGAGAGGTCAAATAGTTAAACACCACAGGAGCTGCACCCTAAAGTGCACATGAATTATTAGATCCATATAATATGAGGGGTGGATTGTTACTGAGGATTGAAAGTGATTGTTCAATCTATTATAGATTGAAAGTGTTCAATATATGCCATATAGTTGTGACTAGATATGGGGGAATCTGCCCAAATCCATTTCCCGGATTTTTTTAACATTTTCCCCTCAAAATCCATTTTGTGATGTAAAATCCGCAGACGAATTTGGTCGGTTTTAATCCGCGCACATTAATCAAAATCGGCCATTGAGTACAATCTGTTGATGGATTTGTAGAATCTAATCCATGGAATCAGCAATCCACTGATTGGATTCTGCAAATCCGTCCACGGGTTGTGGAATCCGCGGAGTGTATTGGCAATAATATCAAAACATCTGCAAACAGTGAATTGCCGTTTTTGAGATTGATCCAAGGAAATCCGCGACCCAAAGGAAGCGTCAGATCTGCTGTGGATCCAAATCCGCCACCAAAATTTGGCGGCTCTAGTTTTGACTATTATAATTCAAACACATAAAAGTATAATGGCAACAGTGCTCTGCCTACATTTTCCCTTGTGGGACACACCAAGAGACAAAGTAGGGAAATATCTGTAACTCATTGAGTGTGCATAAGATGAGAGGTGAGAAAACAGAGAGATGAGTAGCCCAACAGACAAGGCTGTGGTGCTAAAGAGTAGGCAAATTGTCGCTATATAAGTGCTTAAAATGAATAAACTCTTCTGATCTGTAACCAGGCCCATTCCTAGGCATACCTCAGGTAAGGCACCGCCTGTGGGTCGCATGTCTCAGGAGGCGGCAAGAGAGAAAGTGTAGCAGCACTCACTGCTGCTTTCCTTTTTTTAATAGATGTGGGACTGAAGCAGGGGATCTCTGGATCTGAACTGCATTCATTTCGGTTCCGGGGACCCCGTGCTTCCTGAGATACCAGCATCCCCTCAGTATGTAAGTATCTCCTGCTCAAGTTTAAAGCACCTGGTCACATTGGCCAATAAGAAGCTGCCTATGATGTCATGGCCTCCTATTGGCCCATGTGAGGGGACAGCTAAACCTGAGTAGGAGATTCCGGCACCCCTTACGGAGGGAAGTATCTCAGGAAGCATTCTGATAAGATCTCATTTAGTAATTAATTGTTAATATTAATATACTGTATACTTATATATTTATGATGGTAAACCACTACACAGCTTAGTTGTATAGCATATTCTATACTGATATAGATCTGCACAATCCATATTAAATCTATTATGTTTATTCATATAACATTGAGGAAAATCGTATACTGTAGTCCGATTCAATATACCACATTACTTTAAGATACATACATATTTTTGTGTTGTTAATCCTGTGGATCCCACAGGGGACATGACTTTAGGAATACTGGTGAGTTTTTATAGATTTTATTCTATTTGAGAAGAAGAAAAATTATTTCTTATAGAGCTCTATAAGGGCGGGTACTGGACACTACACGTGTCATGAATGTTCAATTATGGCAACTTTCGAAGGAAAAAGGTTGAATAGACCTTCCTTACCTGGTCACTCCAATCTGTTCCCATCCGTCTACAAGCCCCAATACCATTACTAGTACAGACCGTCCAACTTCGAGTACATGATCGACACGAACAACTGCGGGCGGCACACCCTTTTCATCAATGGTCTCTGCCCATTGATAATTAAGGTACATTTAAATGTATACAATGTGGTCATTTCCAAATTACCCACATACTGTATGTATTCCCTAGAACCTATTTCCGGTTGGTTTTTTTTTGTCTGTATCACGAGCGGCACATGTATATGACAGGGGTTAATACACACAGCTATCTAGCAGATCCATTTTTCACCTAAGTAAGGAAATGAGTAATATCTACCCTCAATCCCCTCGATCCATCACAATATATATGTATATTTAATCACTGCCACAAGCAGAAAAATATAAATTGCTAGGTTCCTCTGTCCATGTTTAAGCAAAATACTGTATGTCTACAATTTTGATTTAGATATATTATGTGCTGTGAAGTACTATATACAGGTTTATAGTTTGACCTGTTGATAAACAAATGGGGGACATTATATAATTTATAAATATGAGACCCATGAGGTTTTTGAAAGCTCTGTGCACAATCATTTCATTCTAGCGCTGCATTTGTTCTCACGCGTAAGATTTGCAAAAACATTTCCTTCTGTCCTTCATTTAGTTGTGGTTCACGCATTTTATGATGTCCTTGGGATATTTATGAAACACTAAAGGTTTTGATTTAACGTTGATGTTTTCTTAACGTGCATCCTGGAGATGTGTAATGCATCATATATGTCTTGGTATGCTGTGTGTGAACAGCCTCTGGCGCAGACAGAACCATTGGACAGATGTACCGGATCGAGACTTCAATGGGGCTTCACTGTCAGACCGCATGCGATGGTGAACTCAGAGTTTATAGAATATACCCCTATGTGTCTTCGGTCCTGCTGCCACGCACAGTCGCGTGACCATGGTGGTGATTAATGCTGCGGGTGTCTTATTCAGAACACTGGACCCCACGCAACTTGATCACAGCAGTCACTGGCCCTGAAGCCGCTGACATTTTCTTTGACCGCGGCGCTGCAGACTGCGACTCTCTGTACCTTCATATACCTCACCCTTTTTAAAATGACGTATTGTATACTTTGCTGAGAAAACAGTATTTGTAAGAACTAAAAATAGCAACGGAACACGATACCTATATTTCCTTTGTTTTTGGTAACTAACTATAACATTTATTTAAGAACATGGTTCTAACAGGTTATGCATTGATAATTATGTTACTCAACTTGATCTCTACTCAAGAGGACTAGCCATTAGCATGGGCAGATAAACCAAGGGGTACATCAAGGCTGTTGGAGGTCCACATTTGGCCGACGTGCCACCAGTTGAAGATCCCTGACATAAACCAGTTACAGATGGTTGAATCTGTAAGAATTCAGTTTGCAGGGTTTTTATTTATTTTTTGCATTTTTGGGAAAGAACTTGGTGCAAATTTTTGCCATTATTTTCCTTGTGAACTTTTGTCTATGAGGAAATCTTTGAACTTTTGTCTACAATAAAGTTCTGTGTGCGAACTTGCAGATTTTCGGAGTTTTAGAGTATTCCAGTTAAAAAAGGAAAACCCAGTGGCGTTTTTTTTTTTTTTTTAATTTTCTTTTTCCAAACGCTAACAAATTTGTGAATTTTTGAAAATGGGGAAAAATGCAATTTCCGGACTCGAATTTAAATTTTGCTGAAAATTTTGCCCATCTCTATTTAGTCTATTTACAATTAGTTATTTGCAAAGCTTCAGCATGTTTTTTTAAGTACAGAACAGATGTAGCTAACGTTTTTTGCATCAGTTATTATGCGGTAAGGTGCACAAATCACTTGATTTTGCCACTTGCGGCTCCACTAAATTGAATTGCAAATCACATGATAACTTCACTCAAACTTGCACCAGGGAGAATGGTTTATTGTGTGATAAGTGCAATAACTTTGTCCTCTTCTAGCTAGATAACGTGTGTAATGTGGGGCCCATCTTCCATGGGTTACAACTGACCTATAGCGCTCTACCATCTTAGGGATGTCTTGTGGAAAAGGTACAACGTAACGGGCACTACTAAGGATATTAATAACTACAGATGCCTGCGGAATATGTGCACAAGGCAAACAAGACATGCAAAAGCACAATATTACTCTGATCTCCTCCAGAATACATCAAACCCAGCTAACTTCTGGAAGGTTATCAACAATATATTCCAGCCTTCTAGCCATCAACAACCATGTAATATCACTAAGGGGGATATTACTCTGACAAACCCCACTGACATTGCAAATGCATTCAATGATTACTTTGTGGGGTGTGCTACTAATTTATAAATGCAATGCAACCCGAACCACAAACATGAACCTCATTATGGGAGTACCTCTATAGTCCCACCCTCTCCCAACACTGTCCACAGTTTTCAATTTGTTCCAGTATCTGAAGAGGAGATTACACAAGCGCTCCTCAAATTAAAACTAAGCAGCCAATGTGGACCTGACCTACTGCAATCTAAGTTCCTACGACTTGGTGCCCCAGCCATTGCCAAACCGCTTGCTTCCCTAATCATCTCTATCTTGTCTTCAGGCCACATCCCTAAGGCTTTGTCCCCGCTGAGCGCCGGGTGTCCTTTAAATTTTCGCAAGCGCTCGTGGGGGGGGGGGGGGGGGTGAGGGGGGATGCTGCAGGGGAAGCTGAGTGCGCTAGAAAGTTTTAATAATTTGTTTTCTTAAGCGTCGAGCGCCGGTAAGCGTGTGTGCCCACGCATACACGCGTGCGCATACGCACGCATCACGTGAACGAGGACTTGCATATATATATATATATATGCAAGTCACCTCGGCAAGCGCCGCCCGCTCAGCGAGCTCAGCCTAAGGCTACGTCCCCAGTGTCGGTCTTGCTGCACGCGTCCTGACAGGATAGAAAGGTGCAGCTGAGATCTCCGGTCTGTGGCTGAGCTGCAGGAGATTGCGATGGGGGGGCGTGGCAGAGGTGTGGCCATGACATCACCCGGCTGGTTCACCCTCATTGGCTGAACCACCATGGGGGGAGGGGGCTTGTCCAGCGCTCTGTCACCAGTTCTGAAGACAATTTTCTTGTCTTCATAAAAATCTTGTCGAGCAACGCGGTGGCCAAGGCAGCTAGTGGGCCCGGCCCAATTGAGGGGCAGTTCTTGTTCCTGCAGTGCACACCATATAACGCGCTGCAGCATGTACTGGGGACCTAGCCTAAGACCTGGAAAACTGCCAGAGTTGTCCCAATCTTCAAAAGTGGGGACAAAAACACTGTCTCAAACTACAGGCCAATCTCACTTCTCCCAATTCTATCCAAAGTCATGGTAAAATGTGTTCACCCCCAATAACGCGATTACTATACTAAACACCCCAAACACTCCACGGTAACTACGCTACTAAAAGTTTGCAATGAGATCCAGTGTGGAATGGAACGGGGACAACTCACTGGTGCAATATTCCTAGATTTTACAAAGGCTTTTGATACTGTTGATCATGTTATCTTGCTAAACAAACTCCGGTGCTCTGGAATAGGGAAGCATACTTTAAACTGATTTCATTCTTACCTATCAGGTAGATCACAATATGTGTCTATCTTGTGCACTAACTCCAACCCCTTGGATATCACATGTGGTGTCCCGCAAGGCTCTGTTCTGGGGCCCCTACTTTTCTCAGTGTTCATTAATGATCTTCCTACAGCTTGTAAGGAAGCTTCAATACACGTGTATGCAGATGACACAATCTTATATGCACACAGCCATAGCCTCCCCGACCTTGAACACATTCTACAATCTGACCTTTTGGGACTTGGAAATTGGAAAATTGGATTTCCCAAAACAAACTGTTTCTATTCACTGACAAGACTGTAACAATGGTATTTGGGACTAAGGCTAAATTTCTAAAGCTTTCAAGGAAGGAGCTACAGATCAGAACCAATGCTAATACTATCCTAGTTGCTGTTACTAGTTTCAAATATTTGGGCATATGGTTTGACTCCCATTTAACATTTGGGTTGCACATTGATACCCTGACATCCAAAACCTACAGATGCAGCGGCCGTTATTCGAACATTTCACTGAGCCTTTTTCATGAGTTCTGCTGTATTCCACGCGGGAGTCGCGCCTGTGTTTAACGTGGTTGATTTGTTTGAATTTCATGGATTCTGATTTCTTTGGGTGCAATTCTTTGCGTATCCGTGCAGAAATGAATGAATTGTAATGTGTACAGTACTGTGCTACTGTGTCAATTTGCAGGTGTTTAAAAAACAGAAAACTAAAATACCATTTTCTGCACTCGATAAAAACGAGTCAATATGCATCTTAAGGCGGTAAGGTTGGAAGAAATCCCGCTCAATGACATGGGTATTCCGAGGTATACAACGCTTGAAACGTTCGAATAACGGCTGCTGCATCTGTATGCCAAACTATGTATACTATACTGTATAGGAACAAATCCTCCCTAAGTCTGCTGGTCAGAAAGCGCATCGCACAGCAGATGCTGATGCAATTATAGACTATGGGGACAAAGTATATGGCACTGCACCCCAAACTCACCTTGGCAAACTTCATAACCTCTATAACTCAATATGCCACGTTGACCTCCAATGCAATTACAATACAACACAACAAGAAAAAACACAAAAGCGCACCAAGATGAGAGATAGATATTGTATTAGCAACAAATAATAAAATTAGTAACTTACATATAAAATCTAATACAATATCTATCTCTCATCTTGGTGCGCTTTTGTGTTTTTTCTTGTTTTGCTGATATTGGTATCACCATCGGGGTTCCGGTGGAGACCACATTTGGAGGTGGGGGAGACACCTCATAAACACAGAAGCAGCAAAAGAACTGAGAGGGACCAACACTCCAAGTTTAAAGAGCCAGAGCGCGGACTGAACTTTTCATTACTGGCAATTACAATACACATCACAGTGAAATGCTCAAAAACCTAGGATTGGTCATCACTTGAGTCAAGGCGCAAAGTTAATCTTTCCTGCCTTGCCTTCAAATACTTTCTGGGCAAGCTTCCCGCCTATCTGAACAAGCTCCTCACCCCTACCACATGCAGCACTTATCATCTGAGATCTGACTCTAAAAGACTGTTCATGGTCCCAAGGTTCAACAAAGTGTCAGGCCACTCTGCCTTCTCTTACCATGCACCCCATAACTGGAACAGTCTACCTCACTCCGCCACCAATCTTTAAAAACTAAGGGGGTTATGCACTAAGCAGTGATAAGTGGGTTATCTGGGTGCTATGCACAAAGCAGTGATAAGTGCTTTTAAGTGAGATAAATGCCTTTATAGCGTGATACTGCCTGCTGCGAGATTCACAAAGCAGTGATAACAGTGCAATATTGTGCTATAATTGCTTTTTATCTCACTTAAAAGCACATGTCACTGCTTAGTGCATAACACCCTAAAGCTGTCTCACATTTTAATCTGGTCTGTAACCGTTATATACTTCTATAATATAAATTATCTTTAACTGTGCATGCAATGTCTTGTATATAATTTACTGTAAAACCTTCTTCACTCATTGTAACTATGTATTTGTAACTGTGCATTTGTCATTATAACTCTGTGCCTGGGACATACTTGAAAACAAGAGGTAACTTCCGCGTAAAACATTTTATAAATAAAATATATAATATCTGTACTCTCAAATACAGTATGTGATAATATAATACTGCTTGGAACAAGTCCCCAAGAATGGTGCTACTAAAACCCTGGACAAGGTAGAATACGGAGAGACTGTATAAGGTGCCCCTTGAAAAACATAGTGTAAGGAATTGTATTGTATGTCTTTATTTATATAGCGCCATTAATGTACATAGCACTTCACAGCATTAATACACGTGGTAATCAAATAAATAACAGATAATATAAATAACAGATCATGGGAATAAGCGCTTTAGACATAAAGGTAACATTAAGGAAGAGGAGTCCCTGCCCGAGGAGCTTACAGTCTAATTGGTAGGTAGGGAGAACGTACAGAGACAGTAGGAGGGAGTTCTGGTAAGTGCATCTGCAGGGGGCCAAGCTTTATGTATCATGTGTTCAGAATATCCACAGGGCTATTCATATGCTTCTTTAAGCAAGTGTGTCTTAAGTTGGGTCTTAAAGGTGGATAGAGAGGGTGCTAGTCAGGTACTGAGGGGAAGGGCATTCCAGAGGTGTGGGGCAGTAAGTGAGAAAGGTTTAAGGTGGGAGAGGGCTTTGATACAAAGGGGGTAGAAAGATGACATCCTTGAGAAGAACGCAAGAGTCGGGATGGTGCATATCGAGAAATTAGGGCTGAGATGTAAGGAGGGGCAGAAGAGTGTAAAGCTTTAAAAGTGAGGAGAAGAATGGAGTGTGAGATGCGGGATTTGATCGGAAGCCAGGAGAGGGATTTCAGGAGGGGAGATGCTGAGACAGATCTAGGAAAGAGTAGAGTGATTCTGGCAGCAGCGTTTAGGATAGATTGTAGGGGAGACAGGTGAGAGGCAGGAAGGCCGGACAGCAGGAGGTTACAGTAATCAAGACGGGAGAGAATTTGTTCTGCTTTTGGTTATAGCCTTGCAGAACTGTGCGGTTTCTAATCACTCCCTCTGACAATCTATAAGCACCTCTGCTAGCTATCTCTGCTGCCCTAGCCGGTGCTCTGTCATTGGAGTAATTCTCACACACCTCCCTCCTGTGATTAGCTCACCGCCCTTTATATACTAGGCTTTAGCACTGATTCAGTGCCGCGCATAAATCCTTTGGACGTTATATGTATTCTGCCATAAGCCATCTGGCTTGTCTCGTGTGTTACTAACATTTTCGCTACGCTCTAGTTTCTAGTTCTCATCTCTAGTCCTGGTTCCGGTGGCCTGCTGTTGCTCTCTACGCAGAGGCCTGTGTTCCTGTTTCCCGAAGGCTTGCTGTTGCTCTCTACGCAGAGGCATGAGTTCTGCCTGCCTGGATTCTGCAACCTGCTGCACTCTCCCCTAGCAGAGGTTACCGTTTGGATCCAGTGGCCTGTTGCTCTCTCCCTTCGTTCCAGCTTTGTTCTTCTGTGCTGAAGCACTGGTTTACCAGTGCTGCCTGGTGGTGTGCCCACTCCGGTTAGCCTTCTCCTTGCTGAGACCAGTACCATGGGTCGTGGTCACCACTCTCGCAGAACCCGCTTCCACCCTGCAGCTATTACACTGAAGTGGGACCTACTTGACTTCCTGTTGCCGATACTTGGATAACGTTGACCCTGATGTCTCCAATCCTGACCCTGGCTCGTCCACTGACTATGCTGCCTTCTCCAGTCCAGACCCTGCTATGTACAACTACGAACTGCGCAATCCAGATCGACAACGTGGTTATAACCCCACCTCAGCCCCGCGGTCTGGTCCTGGTTTGTGGTGAGCACAACCGTGACACATAGTAAATGAAAAGACTCCGTGGATGACTAAAGCTGCTTCAAGAAAATGGAATAATAATCCACCACATTGGCCAGGATACAAAGGGGACAAACAGGGGAAAGAGAGACGAACCATGATGAGATGTACATTAAACAGGCCATCTGCATCATCAGGATCCTGAAAGCATGTGTGTTTCAGAAATCTATTTCCTGGTCTTAGGTCAGAGTGCAATTTCCATATTGGTACCTCTTTCCAAGCCCTAGCACACTTATTGTTGACACATTGTGGTGGTAATTTCAAGATTACAATGAGATACAAGAATAGTCTATACGAGGGGTGCTCAACTCCAGTCCCCAAGACCCCACAACAGGTCAGGTTTTAAGGATATCCCAGCTTCAGAACAGGTGGCACAGTCGAAGATTGAAGCACCGCTGGTCTACAGGAGTATCTCAGTGAAAATATCACTGTCTTTAAAGTGGGTGAACTTGGTTCAGATCTCAGTCTCCTTGTGACCTTGGATAACAAGGTGATACCAACCCTTCTTTGTCTTGTGACCGTGGTTAACAAGGAGCTAACCACCCTTCTTTGCCTTGTGATCTGGGGTAAGTTACTCAGTTAAGCTATGCAATGCTGTATACTTTGCAGGCACATGTTCCTGCTCCGTGGAGCTTACAATCCATTTTTTTTGTGCCTGAGTCACAGAAAGATAAAGAGACTTTCCCAGGGTCATAAGGAGCTCACCGGGATTTTAACCAGATTCCCCTGATTCAAACTCAGTGTCATTGTTTCAGTGTCATTGTCATTGCCGAACAGTGTCTTTAGTCACTGAGCCCCTCCAAAAAAATTAAACATTAACCGCAGCTGTTAATATCTCGAAGTTGTAAGTCAGACAGTATTGGTTCTTTGTACAGTACCTACTGTATATACTCTAGCTCTGCTGCAGAAAAAGGCTTTCTCTCAGTGAATAGTCCCTCTTCAGTGCAGATGTCCAAAGGTTCCTATGTCTTTGCTGAACACTGAGTTTTTTTATGAAGTCTCACGTGCTTCCATGTTTTGAGGATAGAAAACACACACCCCGTGACCTCTCCCTTGGTAACCGTTTATGGCTTGGCATGCACGTCTGTTTATTTTAATGAGGTGTGTGACAGCCTCCAGTGGCGCATAAAAAAAAAAAAAGTCAGATTAAAAAAGTCCCGGCAAAGTGCCTCTTGACATTCCCAGTTTCCTTAAATACCGCACTAACAAGCAATTATGTGACCCATTTTTATTCACAACTGAATTAAATTCCTGTATGCTGCAGTATAAAACAGGGTAATATTCTTTTGTAGTCTGAAAACCAAATTGGGGGTTTATGGTGATTAGAGGCACCTGCTCTTGAATGCAAAAGTAACCTTTTTGCTGCTTAGAGAGAGACGCTACATCCAGCAGTGAGCGGTAGAGCACAAAAGTAAGCTCTGACAGGAGGGCTATTCAACAGCTGGGTTATCTCACTACTAGAACTGCTGCCCTGAATAGCAGAGGCGGTCGGTTCTGATCCAGTTGGGCTCTGCTGTGCCCCCTTCCTCACAAGATGCTGTATGAACTGACTTGTTAGAATGAGCCTTGTTGAAATCTTGTGTGGAGTGTGAGTCATTAAAATGTACAATATACAATACAGTAGGTAATAGAGAAGAAAATGTGCATTCTACACCCAGTTTCCCTAAAGTTTTATAATGCTTAACTTTTAATAATAAAAGAAGAAACAGCACACAATTAAAAAAAGGTGTTGACCTTTGTCAACACATGATGTTTAAAATAAAATGAAAGAAATTACACCTAGTCGACTCAGTGATAATGTCCTGTTTAAGTAATGGCGACGTGGTGATCAAAGGGAAGCGCAAACATGTGGAGATATAAAAAATAAAACTGATGGTGCAGTATTGTGACAAATAAATACGTATTCTTCTTTAAGTCTGCTGTTATTTATACTCACAAATGTGAGGATGATACTGTGTACGTAAAGGTATCTTTGGGTATATGTCTGCAGTGATGATAAGCTGGCTGGAACATGATGTATGCTATTTAAAAGCATTTAGATACGCAATGCATCTCGCCTCCGGTATCTTGGTGCAGTTTTTCCTTCCCTCTTCTCGGCGTGCGTCTCACTCCTGCGTTCCAGCAGGGCGGATGTGACGTCAGTGAGACTTCGGGAGTTCCGGTTTGGAGGGCTGGCTGTGAATCACCTTCACTCTACGCGTTTCTTCCCTTAGGATTTCTTCAGGAGTGTTGGTGATGATACTATGGCTAGATTATATACCCTAACATGTGTACTGATAGGATCAACACTTAATTAGTGTCTTAAAGGGATATTCCTTTATTTCTGGCTAAAGTGCAAGCTGTGCTATTAAAAGTTTCAAGTATCAGACATTCTAATTAGTACTTGATTTAGATGGTATAACATCTAAATCAAGTACTAATTAGAATGTCTGATACTTGAAACTTTTAATAGCACAGCTTGCACTTTAGCCAGAAATAAAGGAATATCCCTTTAAGACACTAATTAAGTGTTGATCCTATCAGTACACATGTTAGGGTATATAATCTAGCCATAGTATCATCACCAACACTCCTGAAGAAATCCTAAGGGAAGAAACGCGTAGAGTGAAGGTGATTCACAGCCAGCCCTCCAAACCGGAACTCCCGAAGTCTCACTGACGTCACATCCGCCCTGCTGGAACGCAGGAGTGAGACGCACGCCGAGAAGAGGGAAGGAAAAACTGCACCAAGATACCGGAGGCGAGATGCATTGCGTATCTAAATGCTTTTAAATAGCATACATCATGTTCCAGCCAGCTTATCATCACTGCAGACATATACCCAAAGATACCTTTACGTACACAGTATCATCCTCACATTTGTGAGTATAAATAACAGCAGACTTAAAGAAGAATACGTATTTATTTGTCACAATACTGCACCATCAGTTTTATTTTTTATATCTCCACATGTTTGCGCTTCCCTTTGATCACCACGTCGCCATATTCACCTGGGATTGAGAGAGCAGTCCTGCACTGGGTCACAGCAGCATTCAAGGATTTGTTTGTATCACTTATATTTATTCAATTTATGGTTTATATGTTAATATTGGATTAACACGTGTTTAAAGCTTATAATAGAGCGCCACTTTTGATATATCACGTTTTGCACCTGTTTAAGTAATAGCTTCGAATAGAGATGGGCAAACTTATTTTGCGTATTTGGGTCTGCCTCAGATCAGCCAGTCCCTTCGGTCTGTAGATTTCTGCAGATCTGTCTCAAAATGGGCAATTCACATTTTTCCATTTTTTTTTCTTCAATCACTGACAGTCCGTGAGGAGGATTAATAATTCAAACCAAACACCGTAATCTGTGATCAGTGGATGAGGAGGATCTGAGGAGTAGTATAAATAGAGGGGCAGCCTCAAGTTAAAGCCACTTGTTGCAGGTTTTAACAGTGAGTTGGTTAGGCTGTGTGCTGCTGCTGTACTATTATAGCTTAAAAAGTAAACAAATTATTTACTTAATAGTTTTCGCATTATTAACCTGCTGTAATTAAATAGACTTTCAGTGAAGTTGGTTTTGGGCTTTGACCTTCCTGCTGCACATGCTACTGTGATTGATATATAAATCCCTATCTCTATCTCTATCAGCAGTTATTTTCATTGATGTTACTGTGAAAAATAATCCCAATAAAAATGTTGTTCCTTTTCTAGCACACGTACTCTATTTAATTAATACAGGTAGTCCTCACTATCCAACGTTTCCCTTTACAACGAATGGCATATCCAACGCTTTACAAAGCAACCCTATGGGCCGTTTTTCGATGCCTGAATACGTTATCCAACGCTCACCGCCACTGATTAACCTGGGACTCACTTTACAACGGTTTCACTATCCAACGCTACTTCCAGAACGGATTCCGTTGGATAACCGAGGACTGCCTGTAGTTATATTTTTCCTACAGTAGCTCAATGTAGGGATGTAAAAAGCATTTATTTGATTGTTGACAGAAAAACCATGTGCTCACTGTAGGCAATATTACATTTGTATTTACAAAAATGATGTTGCTCCAGTTGTAATTTTTAATGAAGAATTAATCCGCCAGTATTTTTTTTTTTACATTTCCTACGACAGATTTATCCGGTGTACTTCTTTCTTATACTACAATGAAGGATTAGAAATAAACTTGTGTTAAACTCGTCAGGGGGGTTAGTTTAAAGTCACATTACCAAGCCATATATGGGGATTTTAACTAAACCACACGGATTGAAGTTGGAACAATCCGCATGCAGATTTTACTACGTTGAATGGATTTTTAAGGCAAAGCCCAGGAAATCCCGGGGAACGGTTTTTGACCGGTTCGTCCATCCCTAGCTTTGAATGCCTTATAAATAGAGGATGTAATATTGAAGCAGCCTCTTGTTAGGGGATCAATCCATCCACAGTGCTGACATTGCTTTGATATACTGATGATTGAACTCTAAGAAGTTGAAGCAATATTAAAATAAAGAAATGATGTGAACAAAATCTGTGTTAAATGTGTAGAAACAATATATATTACAAGCATGTATAATTCAGTACTCAAACTCAACACTAACAGGGAAAATAAATGAAATGATGTATCCATTTTCCTAAGTGTTGGCTGTAGTGAGACCAAAATAACCACACAAAACTCTGGTGTTAACAAGGGTAGTCACATTGTGTGAAAACATAAAACCTCAATAAAGTGCTATCTATTGTCAAAATAAATTCCTGTGCCATTCAATATAGTGATAAAATAGGATTAGTGAATCAAATGAATGCCCTCAATCTAAGTAATAAAGGATCTACGAATATAATTTAAAACCTAATGGAAAGTAATCAAAATGCTAAACTAGCTTCACTACAACTACAATCCCCCACTGTACAAATAACCAGTAGCAGCAACTAGTGTCCAATCACTAACATAATATCTGTTTGAGGACAGAAAATATCTAGTAGGTGGTAGTGGCTGTGATAGACAATGGGGCCTATTCACTAAACCTCGATAAAATCAGTGCATTGCCGAGCGACTTTGCATTGTTTTATCGCTAGCTGCTAAGGCAATGAAGGGTTTAAGGCACAGTAGCTGGTATATTGGGGGCAGAGGGGGTGAGTGAAGGGGGTACTTGGCCTAGGGTGGGAG
The DNA here is from genome assembly GCF_040206685.1 of Ascaphus truei. Lineage (NCBI taxonomy): Eukaryota > Metazoa > Chordata > Amphibia > Anura > Ascaphidae > Ascaphus > Ascaphus truei. Next base: position 397,117,154 of record NC_134486.1, read on the forward strand.
GTTAGGCCTACCAGGAAGATTGCGGGAGGAGTTAATTCTTTCATTACCATAGCAGTAGTAACCGCTATGGTAATGAAGGGGTTAACCCCTCCCGGTAGGCCTAAACACTCACCATGGGTCAAGTATCCCCCTTCACTTTCAATCGCTCTACCCCCAATAAATATTAAAATACCTTCTACCTACCAATACACAACCCACCCACCTACCCACTGTATCCCCAAGAATCCTCTCCCCCCCCTCCCAATACATACAGTAAATGGGTAAAATTACTATTATCCAGATATGGATAATAGTGCATTTGCCCATTAAAAATAAAGCCAGCCAGCATAAAGTACAAAAAAAAGTTCTACTTACCCCTGCCAGGATGAAGTCCTTCCTCATCTTCCTCCCGATCCTCTCCATCCTCCGTGGGCAGGAATATTACAATAATAATAAAAAAACTAATGGGCACTAACCCCTTAATCACCCTAGTGGTTAATAACCACTATATTAATTAAGGGGTTAACCCCCCGCTACCCACCCGGATGACCTAACACCTTCCCCGAGACAACTACCCCCACCATCCACCCCCACTACCCATTGATTGGCACAGTGTTAAACCCCCCGCACTCTCCCTACAGACCGCCGATCGTGGCTGTAGTCTCTGCATGTGCCGCCATGCCGCCAGGCGCATGTGCAGCAGGGAGGACTGGGCCATGGCCTCATCGAAGCTTAGTGAATAGCAACACAGGCAATATCACACTATACGGGTATTTATAGTGCTATATGCCACTTACAGGCCCCATAGTGTGATGCTTGCCTATTGGCATTCTAACTGCCCCTTTATGCTCTCCCAGGGCTACATTACAGGTATTAGATACAATAGTGAAGTGAGATACAGGTGCCTCTCCATGTTATTTGGAGTGATGTTTAAGAGCTCTATCTCTCTCGTGGAATTTTTTTAGTGCTCAATCTGCCTTCGGATTTACGTGTGCGGATCGGATATTGGAAAAAAAAATCTGCAGTTCTGCAAGAGGATTTCTACAATGGAATTACTGTTGTAATGCACGAAAACTATTTAAAGCAAGAGCATTTCACTTACACAAACACTGCTGTTGATATCTAAATTTCCATAGATATCCTTTGCACGTACAGTATATACACAAGCAGACCGGAGGGTCAGACAACTAGCAGTGGTGCCCAAATGCTGGGGACAATATAAAATGCGACAATGCTACAGTAAACATTAACTAAGTCACACATTTCCCTTGGGTGCCTCATGATTTCATATATGTTGGAAGATGCGCAAGGATATTATAGGTATTTAAATACACAGTGGATCAAACAAACAGAGCACTATAATATTTTCACATTACACTGATTCAAACATTAAAAATCCCAATCTAAAAGTAAATACGGAGAGCTACAGTATTAATACAATATAATAGGTAGTGCTGATCCTTTTAGAAAATTGCCCAATCAGTGCCACATTAAAATCCCATTAATGGGGAGCACAATTATGTGGTGACACTTATTTACTTAGTCTGTGAGTGGAGTGATTTTTTTTTTTAATACATTATTATCTAATTAAAATGTTTTACACTTTATTTTGAAATCTCTCTTTTTGTGATAACCGGAACATTTTGAAGAGTCTGAATTTCATCACGTACCGTACATGTGAGTGCATAAAACCCCCACTAATTTTGAAGCTGTGGGAACATTGTTCAATTCCCAGTGTCAGCTGCGTTTGACCTTTGGCAATTCACTTTATCTCCCTGTGCCTCAGGCACCAAAAACATACATTGTAAGCTCCACGGGGCAGGGACTGTCTGTAACATCCCTATGTGTTGCGTACCGCGCACTATATTGTAATTGTGACGCGCTTTGAGTCCCATTGGGAGAAAAGCGCTATATGAAATAAAGTTGTTATTATTATTATTATTATTATTATTATTATAAAGAATTCATGAATATTCACCCTTAAACTACCACACTATCATTACGTTTTGCTAATGTTTTATGTTCTTATGCTCCTATACTGTTGTGCTCTCCATCAACATGAGGACCTGTGCTCTCTATTTAAGCACCTTGCCAAAGTTGCCCTAATCTACTGTATCTGCCAAGAATAAGCTTTAGAATAATGTAATTTACAATACAGGTAGAAACAATGACTGTACAGTATGAAATGCCTCACAATGTCTTGTGTGAAACTTTTGACCTACTGTGGGGCATATATATCATGGCAGAAGTGGAGCAAAACATTTGCACCTTCTACAGTATATCAAATAAAAAGATCCTATCAATGTAATTTGTTTTTGTTTTTGCTTTGATGCTTATTTTTTGGCACCAGAATTGCCTTGATACATACAGTATGCCCATGTATCTTTACTGTTATTGGCACATGGTATTGCCAAAATGTCTACCCAGATAAAATGTATCTTAGTTAAAAAATAATAGTATCTTTGGAAAATTCTCTCTTTATGAGAATATGGTTTTTGGCACAAATGCAATTCAGGTTTTCGTCTAGCCTGTGAGGGGCTCTGTGACTTCCCAAGGCCAAGAGAAGCCAACCTTCTCTTCTACGTTTTGTTTTTGCTCTCAGGTATCATTTTCCCCACTGTGATCTCCTCTCCTTGGCACTGCCCTTGATGTAGGGATCTATGTTAATTCCGTCACATTCATGCGTATCAATGGAACAAGTTTACTGGGTAGAGTTTTGAAATCACCTCCATTAATGCAGAGGCACAGAGGCCTGAATAACAGAGAATGGTATAAGTGGACAAGCTACTGGGAAGCAAACCAAAGATAAGAAAGGAATCTGCTGCTTTCACGGGACATGTTGGTGTTCAGTTTCGAAGCTATAGGTTATAATAACATATGGGAAAACCAAGGAGAATCAAACCTTTCAGAAAAAGACATTGCCGGCTCTTCTGGCTACAGGACAGGAACAGCAATATTCATTGCAAGAGTTTAATTAATACTGTGGGTCAAAAAGTTATGTTAATACAATTGAAACCATGATTCATAACCTAGTGTGGCTCATTGAAAGTAATTTGGAAGAGGCCAATTGGTTCAATTCTAAAAGAAACCCAGACATTTGATTAAATAACAAATATTCTAGAGAACAGCAAAATAGCATAGATCTTAGTCCTTCTGTAATGACAGGATATGATGATAATGTACATTTTGACCCCTCGCTGGCTGCAGTATAGACTATTTTTCTTGCTATTATATTAAAGAAAATCTGTTTTTGTTTTTTCTCTGTGCAAGAAAAACATTGCCAATATTTAGTCCTCCTGCATGAGAACTGACAAAAATAATGTTGAATATTTTGTTCTAATAACACAATATAATACTGTAGCAACACTTATTAGCATAAAACCAGAACAATTGTGCAGCTTGAAAATTAGTGCCAAGATCCCTAGCTGTGACGCTTTACACATAGCTCCCTGTAATGATACTGCCAGAAGATATTTAGTATTAAATAAATATGGAACACCAGAAGTTATTTTGAGTTACCAGTTGTAGCAATCTTCTTCTCCTTCCCCTTCTCCTCCTCCTGTGACAATGTATAATTCTACATCCTTGCCAAAGCTGGCAATCGTGCGGTGCTCCTGTTATAAAATTCTTGGTTGTGTGCCTAACAAAATGGCTGCCTTCTAACTTTGTGCTGCAGTCTGTGAAATACTGCAGCTGATATGTAACATAATATTACTAAGTGTAACATTATTTTGAATTGCTTTCAGAGTAATAGACAGTCAGCTGTTTGGATCAGCAATACATCTGTGTGTGAAATTTTGTTGATAAAGGGCAGAGTTGAAAAAGGTGTGTGTGAGCATGTTTCAGAAGAGGAAGCGGATATCACTTTCTAAAATAAAAGAAAGAATTAAAAATGGCATTGCAGATAGTATTATAAAATACTATAGAACTGATTTATATATATTTTAAATATATATTTCACTCAGAGGGAGTCCATTAAAAAGTAGAGACCCCCGCTGTGTTAATCCTGGTGGGCCATTCCCCCCTGGCAGGCACTGTGCCACGAACGCTCCACTCCTAGTCCGCGGTTCACCTGTGGCTGCTGACAAATAGAAGATGGTGTGTGTGTGTGTGTGTGTGTATATATATAATTATTATTATTTTTTTTAGAAACTGTTATATACAGTAACACAACATTTATCATGTATTTATCACTTGAGATTAGGAATCCAAAAGGCTGATATATAGTCACATCAGTAATTCAGATTCCTAAATTCAGTTTTATCATTCATCATATGATGAAGCAACCAACTATCTGATATCTGATTTAGGAGTCAATACTAGAAGTGCAGTCCTGTAATGTATCTAGTTATATGTAGCCCTTTGGCTTAATCTGTGGAAGCAACATCATTTCCATTGTTATCCATTTCTCTATGCAGTCTGGTGGAACATGTTAGTATGTACATGCACTTTTTCGTATTACCATAGTAGACCTATATTCTGGCTGTTAGTAATTATCAAAGCGTTTCAACATTTTTAAATGTTTTCTTTTAGTAAAAAATTTACATATTCCACATTTTAGAGGTGGAAGGGCTTGTATAAAAAAAAAATTATGAGACCAGATCTGGAGGATTATTATGCACCAAAGAGAAAAGTCTGTTCAGGCAACAAGAGAAGGGTCTTATCCTACTGCCTTGCTGCTTTGTGAGGGTTTGGCTGCGTCCATGGTATAGCAGACTGCGTGGACGCGTCCGCACGGTGAGCGAACAGACTGCCTTAAGGCACTGTTCATGTCTATGCGGCGTGCGTGCGCGCGGAAGCAGGTGGGGGGGGGGGGGCGTTGTGCAAGGAATCAGTTGAAACTGATTTCTTGGTGCCACAGGACGGTCATGTGAGCGGTTCGCCCAGTGAGGGCGAACCAGCTCCGTGACATCACTGGCACGGTCCCAGACACGCCCACAGACAGCGCGCGTACCATGTCCAGGGAAAGCACCCGCTTTCCCTCAGCCTCCGCGCGCCTCTGCGTGGGAGAACTTACTATGTCCGCAGCTTTAGGGTTGGCAAATGTATAATTGCTGATGAACATTGTACTTAGGAACCGGTGGCTTACTAATAGGATAGTGCAAGAGAATGTTATGAAGTTTCCAGCCTGTGTGAAGTTTTGAACCTCGCTCCATCTGGTTGAGATTATTATTATTATTATTATTATTATTTATAAAATATTTTACCAGGAAGTAATACATTGAGAGTTACCTCTCGTTTTCAAGTATGTCCAGGGCACAGAGTAAAACAAATAATACATGGTTACAAATACAGTTACATAAATGAACAGGGTATACTTTATATACAAGACATTGCGTGCACAGTTAAAGAAAATATATATTATGGGCTAGTCAGCCTTTTCTTCTCAAATCTAATTCTACCATCATATATGACTGATGAAAATGTAAACAGTATTCACTATGGAATTAATTGGAATGTTACATTAATGGAATGTTCCGAATCTCTCCATTCCCACAAAGGTTTTGACATACAGTTACGGGTGTGCCATCCACCTGGCTTTAACATTATATTGAAACTCAAGCCAATTTCAAAACTCTGTGAGATGGGATATCCATAATTTCCCAAAGTTTTGTCATACGATATGATGTAAAATACATACGCCTAATTTGCTAATTTTCATCAAAATCTAATTATGGAAGAAAAAAACAGTTTCAACCAGGCCAAATTATTGGGTCAAATGTTATGAAAGGTTAATAGGATTACATTGACACAACTAGTCCTCTTGTCATCATGACATGATATTTAAAGCAATAATAAAAAAAATACTGTTTTTGGAAGACTTACATCGTTTTCTTACATCACAGTGATAAAACTATGGAGCTCAAAATTATAAATCATTTTCTAACATTGTTGAAATAAAAATCCTGGCTTCTAACAAATCTTGATTGGGCAATCGGTATCCAGTTCCTAATTGTCACAAACACACCCATGTTTTAAGAAACCGTCTATGCTATCTTGTTCTAGGGAAGAAATTGCTAGAGAATTAATATAGACCTAAGGCTAAGGGGAGAACATAATGTCACTTTGGCCCATATTCACTAAAGGGTGTTAAACTTTAGCACATATTAACTCCCACTCATTTGAATGGGAGTTAGGTTGTGCTAATGATCAGCATTTGAATGGGAATTATCATGCAAAAGCTTAGCACCATTTAGTGAATATGGGGCGTTGAGTGTTACAATGTTAATCACTGCCCCACACTTCTGGGATGCCCTTCACCTCAATATCTCACTAACACCCTCTCTATCCACCTTTAAGACCCATTTTAAAGCACACCTCCTTATTGAAGTTTACTTATGGGTAGCTCTGTGGCTGATACTTTGCATTTCATGCATCAACCTTGACCCCTTGCAGACGCACTTACCAGAACGCCCTCCTACTGTCTCTGTATGTTCTTCCTACCTACCAATTAGATTGTGAGCTTTTCGGAGCAGGGACTCCTTTTCCTAAGTGTCACTTTTATGTCTGAAGCGCTTCTTCCCATAATGTGTTATTAATACAGACGAGACAACGAGTATTCTAAAGCTTGCCTTAAACTAACCTGGTTACATTTTGGGTATGTGCTGGGTGTAACCTTGCTAGTTTAAGGCAAGTTTAAGGCATTTCTGCATTGACTAATGACCCATAGGATTAACACAGCAGGGGTCCCTGGCAGTCCCATTCAGTTTGAATGGGACTGCCAGGGACCCCCGCTGTTACTCTGATGGGCCATTAATCAATGCAGAAATGCTGGGTCTAGTTTAAGGCAAGTTTAAGGCATGTATCCAGCATGTACCTGGGTCTTTTTGGCAATTGCCACTGGTTTGTGTTAGAATAACCGTGGGCACTACAATATTTGTTATTTTTATGATTGTCACATGTATTACTGCTGTGAAGCGCTGTGTACATGAATCGCACTATATAAATAAAGATATACATACAGTACATACATAATTACTTAGACAATCCTAATACAGCAGTACTGTTTTAATGATCTGTACAATTGCCTTTACTTTCTGTTTTTCATTCAGGTGCAAAAACTAAGTAGTAAAGGACGCGCCTATGGTAAAGTGAACTAAGAGATGTGAAAACTTAGATACAATTGATAAGTCAAACTTACGGACTAAAAGCAGTTACAAGCAATCAAGAGGCAAAACAGGTGGTGAAAAATATGATGTGGAAAATATATAAACTGCACGTGCAGCAAGTGAATAAAGTGCCAAAAAACAACAAAGGTGTGAAAAATGCAGCTCTTAAAACTTGAAGGGAATGTTCTAAAATTCTCCTTGGTGAACGATCTTCAAAATTTGAGGAGCGCAGATTTCATCACCAAAAATTTAAGGTTTACAATATAGTGCAATATGTTCTCAACTCAGTGCAAATCTAAAGTGGGAGTCTGAGAAGGGGGCACTTAATGATATCACAAATCGGCTCACAGGCAGGGTCGTCTCCAAACCATTGTCTCTTCAAGGTGTTATGGGAGAGATGCAATCTCGGTGGAAGAGAGAGATAAAGAAAGTGTGAACCGTACAACAACTATTTTATATTTAAAAGTAAGGCACAAAGATGTACATTGACAATGTATCCATAATAAAAGTGCATGTTAGACAATGATAATAGAAGTGGTGTGGCATGCCAGCGATCTCACCGCCATTTTGTCTCTGGATCTTCTGGTAAGTAGAGCGAGTGGAGGGGAACAGGATGGCATCTCTAGAGATCACTGCAGCTCCATCCACAGACTACGCGTTTCTCTTGTTCAGTTTGCCAGGAGTCCTGCTGGTGGTATCGGAGGTTCCTCTTTAATTAGCCCTGTCGGTGCTCTCATTGGTGTGGAATGTGTAATTAAAATCTTTCTCAAAACTGTCTCAAATTAACTGAAAGTATTAATTAACAGACCCTATCTCGAAATGGGTAGTAAAATGGGAAGGACATACAGTATAAATACTTCATTGAAAAGTAAAATTAGATGAATACAATCTATAATATTGGTACAAAGTCAACAGTGTTTATTCTTTGTATTGTAACAAACAATACAAAATAGACAAACAAACACTAGCCACCTAACAGACCAGCTACTGTAGTGTTTGTTTGTCTATTTTGTATTGCATGTTTGTCCCATCAACAGTTATATAGTTACACACTATAATTGGTTTTTGTGTTTATCTCCACATATTGAGAGACAACCATCAAGAAACATCAGAAGACCCCTAGTCCAACAGGATTGGACATTATATACGGTCAGATTTATTTGTCTGTTATTTTGGACTTGTTTTAGGCGCCGGATTATTTTTTGTTTTTGTACTGTGTGTGATCTGTTTTGGTCTCATTTGTCCTGGCAGCCTATCTTATACGTATAAGATTTTTTAGGTATACACAAGTAGCGTTTACATTACACTAAGTATCAATTATTGCACTAGCGCTATAAGCAAATGTTCTTTCTTTTCACAGTCACTTTAATATAATTACTATTTAAATACTGGGAAGCGCTAACTGAGACACTTATTAGATGCCCTGAATTAGACTCAGGTTTCAATCTTTCTTGATAATAAGAGGATTGTAAATCTTTTTAGTCCTGATTTCTGTTCTCTGCCACATCTGCAATAAGTGTTTCACTGTTACTATTGTCCCAGAACATTGATAAAATCACAGACATTTGTCTTTAACCTGTACTCTACATGTCATCAGGTTATTTAAAGAGCTAATAGTTGTTTTACTAGATCAGCATGTTTATTTTAACAAGTTACTCTCTGTAAAATGAGAACACTGTCTCTGCTTTATCCTTCCTTTTGCTATGAAGATAACGTATATTATAACTTTGCCATGAGGTAAATAAAGGTTTCCTATTTTTATGTAGCCATAGCTGGCATGGCTACTAATCTGCCCTCCCTGACATGCAAGTCCTATTAACAGTGTGGGCAGTACCAGGACCAATCCAGGGTTTTACCCACAACAGCAAGCAGCTTTCTTGAGTGATAAGGGAGGAGGTGGGCTAAGGCCCTTGTTCTGCCCAATCCTGGGCTCAGACCTTGTACCTTCCCCCCTGGTACTTAAGGGGCTAAACACCTAAATGTAGTTAGTGTCTCTCGTCCTTGAGAGAGTCTGGTATCACGCAGAGGTATGCAGGGCTCTGACACCTACTGCCCCCTCCCCTTTGGGGAGTATGGGGTGATTACTGTACCTCTGACTCTAATAGGGAGTCAGGGAAGAGCAATGACTGCCTGTGGTGCCCTAGGCCAGGGTTGAAAGTCCAGGGACCATCTGAAGGGTGAGAAGCCAGAACGTGTTACTGTGCAGTGTGAGTTATTACAAGCTGTATGCAAAAAAGTGTTCCTGTTAACATATACTCCTGCCTGAGTCTGCAATCAATCAGGGCGAATGGAAGTGAGTTCTCCTGCAGGGATTGTCTCCACATCCCTGGAGCCTGTCCTGATGTCCCCAACACCAGCGGCGGACCACTCAGTATCCTGTGAGCCAGCAGGTAACCAGAACATGACACTTTGTAGTGGCAAAATCTCCCGGAGGGTGGGGGAAACACTGTTACATACAGTATATTCAATATATATATATATATATATATATATATATATATATATATATATATATATTGTGACAGAAACCAGGGGATGGTAATAAATTCCGTATATAGGGCTCCCAGGATACTAGACAGTTTCTATCCTGTTTGGCCTGGGAGTGCAGCCTTATAATACATACACTCCATCCCACAGTTTGGCAAGCGCTGGAACTGAGGGATGAGAGATCCAGACCAGAGTTTGTCTGCTGCCTGATTTCTGTCACCTGTCATGCTAATTAGGAATCAGGTATGAAAGACTGATTTCCTGTTTGCTCTGGTCTCCCCACAAGAGCCAGGAGGCTGGAAGGCTGCTGAACTACAGAGGGGAGAAGCCTCTTCCCCAAACAGGTTCAATCTTTCTGTTCATTTGTGTAAGACTGCAAAAGAACCATGTTTTGATGTTGGAAGTGGAAAAGCCACTTCCAACCCTGAGTCAGGGATATCTAAGTTAAGTTATCGCTCAGGTGAGCAGCTTTTGTTTTGATCTGTTTTCTGTTGTATGCACTGTGGCAGTCTCAGTGCCTGGGACTGAATAAACCAGGCATAGCCTGATTAAAGGAACAGTACGTGACGCCTCATCATTTAACCTACCCTAAAAGACCGTGTTCTAAACAGTCCCGGACAAACGACGGAGCCCCGGAGTAAGCCGTTTGTCACATATGGTGGAGAATGCGGGCAGAGCACTAGGGGGTCTGCGGGTTGAAGAACTTTGAAAAAAAAAAAAAAAGTTTTTTTCATCCTCTGCAAACAAGATGGAAGACGTGGTGGGTGCGCTGGTACGCAATGTCGCTGCCCAGAAAGACGCGAATGAAACCCAGCAACAGCTGTTAATAGCCCAGCAAGAAACTAATGCAAACCAGCAGCAGAAGAGCACCCGCAACCCACAGTCGTGGAGCAACCCCACTACCCGAGGTTCCAGGACTCTTCCAGAGACGGTAAAAGGGTACCGGGGTTAAGGGGCGCTGAAGAGCGGCGACCACCTTCACGCAGCACCAGCAACAGTGGTTCGCACACTAAGGGCAATAGCCAACATGGGGAGCCGGGAAAAGGCTCTAAGTGGGACACAGACTATGTACCTAAATGTGTAAATTGTCATGAGAGGGGCCACACAGCAAAAATCTGCCCACTAAATTATGAGCCCATGCAATGCAACAGCGTGGAACCTTATTCGCTGTTGTCCCAATGTATGGGCCCTAGCCCAGAGGACCCCTTGAATAACCATCTGTGGGCATTTGTAAAGGTTAATGGTAAGAGGGTTCGGGCACTTCTTGACTCTGGGAGCATGGTCACACTAGTGTCCGAATACTTCTTGCCCATTAAGAAGAAACAGGGAAACAGTTCACAAAGAGTGGCAATTTGTTGTATACATGGGGATAATCATGAATATTCCACTGTTGATGTTTTTTTTGAAACAGAGTTTGGTTCTTTAGATTTCAAGGTGGGTATTGTACCCAAACTGGCACATGATGTGTTAATAGGGACCGACTTTCCCCATTTTCTAAAAATGTGGTCCCCCGCTCAGAATAGCGCCCAGAGTTCAATAGCGGACCATAACGAAGTATTAGAAGAAACAAATCCTTTCCCTTTTTCAGAAATGGAGGTTGACGAGGGCCCAAATAAGAAGGGGGAAAAGGAGGAGTGCTGTAAAATTCCCTTCCCCATCACTACTTTGGTAGGGAATACCCCAAATCAAGATGTTGAGCAGACACTTACCACCCCAGAACCGGATAAGACCCTCGCTGACCTAGAGGTCAGTCCTGGGAGTTTTAAGAAGGCCCAGTGGGAGGACCCCACATTAGCGGTAGCAAGGGGAAATATACGGGACCAGAATAGTACTCCTGGCCAACCAGATAGGTCACTTGCTTACCCCTACTTCGAGGTAGAGAACGACCTAGTATATCGGGTTGATAAAAGGAAATCAGTTACAACTAAACAATTGTTGGTACCACGGACATTCCGTAACGTAGTATTACACCTCGCACATAGTCATCCATTGGGGGGACACCT